>NW_025400984.1:5238096-5337195 GCF_015345945.1 Tribolium madens
AATATTGGACCTTCATTATTCAGAATTTTTGTAAGTATTTTTATACCAATATAAATTTTCTAGTATTAATATGATTGTATTAATTTATTATTATTTTATGTATTACCTATTATTATTTAATAATAATAATTTTAATTTATGTATTAGGAGTAATTTTATTTTATTAATTTATTATGTTTTTATGATTTGGACAGCATTTTGTGTTCGGTTAAACAATTTGTTGAATCAAATTTATAAAATATTTGCCGGCTTGTGGACGTGGCGGTGTAAATGTGCGAGTCCGGGCCTTCATTATGCTCACTCAATGTATCAAATTGTACGTCTCACTTCAACAAATGTAAGCGATACTTTGATCTCTGTCAAATGCAAAACTGTAGCACCTCTCACTTTCGTGCACACAACCCCCATATTTTTTCTCTTTCTTCCAGTCAACAAGACGGCGTCTGTCCTTTGTCCGCATTCGAAATCGGTGTGAATTCGTCTCTGTCGAACGTTTTATAAAAGTCGGACCCCAGCAAGGGTCACATCTGTCCCTTTCTATCGCCCATTATAAGGCGACAAATCACATCGCTCTCTTTCATTCACCGTACCTATTTATGCTCCATAAAAACTACCCTCCTTCAGCAGCAGGAGCGGGGGTGCTAATATCGGCCGAACGAAAAAGTTTCAAATTCAGTCCAACACCGGCGACCAAAAGTGCAGCAACGTTTTTAAAAATAGAGTGTGTGGTTCGTGAGTGTCGTGTCGTGTACTCATGCATTTGCCCATCAACGCCCCACAACCGTCGATCATGGACATGTACACCAGCTTGCAAGAGACCCTCCAGGAGTACCATGGGGAGTTGGTACAGACCGGCAGTCCGGCGGTGCTCTGCAGCGTTTTGCCCTCGCATTGGAGAAGCAACAAGAGTCTGCCCATCGCCTTCAAGGTGGTGGCCCTCGACGAGGTCCGCGATGGTACCACGGTGACCCTCAAAGCAGGCAACGACGAGAATTATTGTGCCGAATTGAGGAATTGCACCGCTGTGATGAAAAACCAAGTGGCGAAATTCAACGATTTGAGGTTCGTGGGGAGAAGTGGACGCGGGAAGAGTTTCACCCTGACCATCACCATCAGCTCCGAGCCTTACTATCAAATCGCAACATACAATAAAGCCATCAAAGTGACCGTAGATGGGCCTCGGGAACCCAGGACCAAGTCGAGTAAGTATCAAACCGTGACAAACATTCGATGTTTAATAAACAGCCATAATCGCGTAAAACCTTCCATCAACATATGGCTTAGGTAAACAAATAAAACTAGTAACGACTTTCTTGGTTTGTCGGCATATTAAGTATAGTCAACAACATAAAACTTTTTATGTTTATCGCAATCGAATTCAAACATTTAAATCAGTTTTATAGGGCATATGCTACACATTCGGGTAAATTTAGTAGAGGAATAAAGCCAAGAATAAAACCGTTGTATAAACACCCCCCGCGTGTTGATTGCGAAAGCGATGTTTACTAACTGAAAATTTACGATTTTTTTACAGATTACCAATATGGGTACGGGTTGCCCGGAATGCCTGCTGGATTCAATCCCTTTTTGTTGAATCCGGGATGGCTGGATGCTGCATACATGACTTATACGTGGCCGGATTATTTCAGGACCAGAACGAATGTGCCCACACAAACTAATTTACATGCCTCACTTATTAAAGGTAAGGAAAAAATAACGAATCTGTTGCACTACTAAGAATTTCAGTTTATTATAAACACATTCATTAACATATTGATTATATAACACCCAGTATAACAAGGGCCTCAAGCACTATTCATAAGTCTTGAAGCTGTAAAATATTATTTCCAAAATACATATCTAAATATTATAAGAAGTATACATACAAATAATTTTGAAAACGCACTTCAATATATATTTATTAAAATCTAACATTTTACATGTACTTTGAGTTTCAACGTTAAACTTGAGAGACCCAAAAATAAAAAAAATTGTTAGTATTTTCACTTGAAAAAAGTGTGTTTTTTTTTAAATCAATTATTTTAACTCAAGTCTAAAATCGCCTCACACACCTATATTTTGAAACATACTATACCTATATGAAAAGCCTTTTTACAAACAGAACAATTTTCAAAAATTAGAAATATATTACAGAAAATAAGGAACAGTTATTCTGAGAATCATTCATGCCACTTTCAAAACAAATTTTAAGTTTTCAAAATGAATTTATAAATTTTCACCACAAATAAAAGGCAGCTTTTTTGTTAATCGGTGACCATCAACGCTCTCCTTTATTAATCAATCTTAGGCCAGGATTCTAGTACGATTTAGCTTCAGTTAAACTTAGTTCCAGAATTGCTTTGGGAGCACCAATCAGATTAGCGCTACTTTAGTAATTATTAAAATGATAAAATTTTACTGAAATTATATCCCATAAACCGGACCTATAAGTAACAAACAAATTTAATTTTAAATCAATGTGTTTACAAAAAGAATTTTAATTATTACAGATGATAATCTGTAATCATTTAGTATGAGGTGTGAAAGCACCTGTCTGTCAAATTCTCTTTTTATTTACGAAATTTGATATAAATCTGTATTAGATTGTGTAATATGTACCGTGCGATCAAAAAAAAAATAAATAAATTAGAGTAGGCGTCGATTAAATTCTACAATTCTACACAAACTGAAAGTGAAAATGGCCATTCACCGTTTTCGTCTTATACAGCAAGTCAGCAATAAAAATTTTCTGCTCTAAAGTGAACATTATTTCACTCAAAAGGTATAAAACGCAAACTTGTCAAAGTTTCCACTGACACTTGATGTCAAAAATCAGGATTGCCATCTGAAGGACTTTAATCACCGCCTACTCTAATTTATTATTTTTTTTTGATCGCACGGTACTTAAATACTACAACAGGTTGTCAGACTCGTGTTAAGATTATAAGAACATAAAAGTAAATAGTACATAGGTAGCACCGTTGTAACATTTGATATAACCCACCAATATAAAATGACTTTTTTTTTAAATTGTCTTTATATTCTATGGTCTTTATTGGACATTTTATTGTCTGCACAACTGTCAGAATTGAAAAATCAAAAATTTATAAAAAATTTCAATTTAAATCTGATGGCCTTGGAGACATATTTCACTGGTTAATAAGAAAACCGAATGGGCGGGGCAGATAAAAAGTAATTGCGACTCCAGTATAAGTAAATTTTGAAATAATATTATTTTTATAATTATGTTAATTGACGAAAATTGGTTTTCAAATTTGATTTCCAACCTGTCTAACCCTTTATCCTTGTTGCAGGTGCTACTCAACTGCCCCCCACTAACGGCGAGTTCTACCTCCCCCCTCAGCCCCAATTTCACCCGCCGCACAACTTCCTCCCCCCGAACGGCATCCTCCCTCAACTCTCCCTCAGCGACTCTCCACTAATGCGCCCTTCGATCGGCCCCATGGACCAACTAAGTCTTCGGATATCCCCTGTGTCCAACAGTCAAAGTCCCACCGCTCAAGAGACAAAAATTCACTCAACTGTCGATCACTCCACTTCGGAAAACTCGGACAATGAAGATATTGATGTGGTCAAATCAGCTTTCGTCCCTATCAAACCTGCCAACCTTATTTTACAAGAAGTGCAACCTGACTCCACTGTGCAAGACAAGGAGTTGAAGAAAATCGAGTTGAAAGCTCCAAGTTCGAGGAGTATCAAGAATTTGGCCGAAGAGAAGAGCCCAAATACGAAAATTCATCACCAACAGGAAATTACAGCGACGAAAAGTGTGTGGAGACCGTATTAGGGAAAGGGTACTTTGGAGTAGTTCTTCGTTAGATGCAATATTGTATAAAAGTGTGTAAATAAACTTTAATTTATTGTAAATATGTACAGTGCGAGAAAGCGTGTAAATTGTGTTAGTTCTTGGAGATTTTAAAAGAGTACTGCAAATGTGATAGCAAGTACTTATAGGTACTAGAGACTTTAGATATTTTTGTACAAAACAACATGCTCCTTTATAAAAATCTAGCAAATACTAAAATAAACCGATTATTGCTATAGACACCTCTTTTATTTTTTACCCCTAAATCTAAAATAGAAGAAAATTGATTTTAGTACTGCTATAGCTATTTTACAAAATAGACGTTTTAGGAGAAAAAAGTATGTAAAGTGAGATATTGATTAGAGACCATGAAGAAGACGTACTTTTTGTTACTTTTGAAGGACTTTTTTTTGGTGTGGGTTCTGCGCTTTAAATTGTGTATTTTTGGCCAAAATTGTTTTTTTAAACACGATAGTGGTGCTATTGTTTGTTCGTTTCGTCGTCTCATTGTGTAGAGGGTTGTGATAAATCAATATTAGGGCATAAATCGTAGATCTCACCCTATATATTTAGCTAAGTCGGTACAATAGGGCGAGTAACAGCTGTGATTCCTCGTGTATGAGTCGATCGGGTTCGTATTTGCCCCCCTGAGTCCGCGTATGATTAATGGGGGCTGTCGGCGAGTGTGTTTATGTCGCAGCCCTTTTATGCGTTCACAGTTCGACGCACACGTATCAAAACTTTGCAGCGGGGTCTCTCCAACCGCCACTTTTCATTAAAACACTCCACTGAAAAAGATTTTTTTCCTTGGCCGTGGAAAAAATCGGTTGATTGGTCGCGTGGTCACATGTGTGTGCGATCCGTCACATTTCATCGAATTTCATGGACGGATGGCTCTTTTGTACGAGCCCTGATCGGGGGTGCGACCCGTCACACGTTGTGGACCTCGTTACATGGCCTACTGTGTCACACAGTCCACCTATAGATGAAACGAGCTTCGAGCAAATGCGAAATTTACGCCGTCATAAAACGGGCTCCGGGAAATTATTTTACAATGTTGGGGGTTATCGATTTTATTACTAGTTTTCAAATCTAGGAGACGCAATTTTGACCAAGTTTTCGCTAAATTGATGCCAGATTTATTATATAACATGGAAGTGCAAGAGGCTTGCCAAGATATTTGGGAACTGGACCAAAACGCAAAACCACCACAAGGCGGCGATGCCGTGTTTTATGAGCCGCAAACATTTCATTGCGTTTTTAAACAAATTCACTAATAATAAATTGATTTAACCCCAGTAAACACAAAAAATCAGAAACGCTTTTCTAAAATAATTATGTAAAAGAAGAGCAAAAAAAATATAAAAGAAAAGAAATTTTTTATTCACAATCTGAATGGAGTTTTTTAATCTTTTAAAAAAGTTGTTTTTATTTTTGACCATAGATTTAAATCTAAAAAATTAGAAAAACATTTCATCAATTTTTATTTCGAAAATGTCTGTAAAATCATGGTTTTCTTGGTTTTCTAAAGGAACACTATGCGATCGGTTAAAATGCTCTATAACGAGTAGTTTTTGATATAATGAGCTATATTTTAAAGATTTTTGAGTATTCTGTATATCAAAATATCACAATATCTGATATTTATGCAATATAGGTATATCAGTCTCACATTTTCATGTAGATTACTTGTTTAAAAAAATCTTTTAGGTTGAAAACATTTTGTACAATTAACAAAAAATCCAAAAATAAAATATATTTCAGGATGTCAGAACTTGCGCCAGAAAAAAAAGTGCAAGATTTTAAATCCCATAACGAAATTTTTGTAGAAAGAATTTTTTTAACATTTTTTTCATGTTCCTGTTATCTTACCTTACATGGGGCATTTTTCTGTGGGGCGCGAGTTTTGGCTCATCCTGTATATAAAAAATGAAACATAATTTTTTAAGTCTCGGCAGTGAAATGCCGTCGTCGGATTTAGAATCTGTTGATAAATAGATAAATAAATTGCCAGTCCGATTTAAATCCGCATTCCCTTGCTTACGTCGAATTTTCTTATTCAAAAATTTGAATAGAAATTTTAGGTTAGTTTTTTGTGTACAGTTACACATTTTATTTTGATATTTATCACGATATAAATCAAAGAATAAATATCGTTGATATTTATCATGATATTTTTGGCGAAAAACTAAAAACGTTTCTTTAGCTGTAACAATGGTAAGTCCGGGGGCGATAGACCACATTTTGAAAAACCTGCTGTAAAATTATGATCTTTATTTTAATTCAAATTCAAAAAAACATATTTTTATAGCATAAACTTTAGGACAACTTATGAATGTTTCAAAATTAAACACTTTCTTTTAAATACATAATTGTACATACAGATATTGTAGGGTTGAGATGGACCACTAATAGTTTCTAATTATTATTCTTTTCTTAACAATGTTTTCAATATTTGTTGACACAAATCTGTCTCTAACCATTATTATCTATATTATTGGTGAATTCAATTCACTAATTTTGAAAATGTTGATTTTTGTGTGATAATTGATAAATGTCGTAGTAGCTTTGTTAATCTCTATTTTTTTAATATTTAGGTACTGCAATTATAGTCTTTTTTTTACAGCCCATTTCTCTGTAGTTAGCACACTTTTTTCTAATGTAAATTGTAAGCATGCTTGCTCTAAAAATACATAAACATTTTCAATAAAGGTGGTCCATCTTTCACCGATGCGGAAAGATAGATAAAGAGAGATCAATTACTAAATTACATCTGATCAAGTTTGAATATAGAACACTGTTTTTACGTTATAATTTGTGTTAAACATGATGTTAGTACATTTTTGTATAGGTAATAAGTTTAAACTTGCCACCGTTGCACTGAGACGTTTTTATGTGCAATATACTAATTTTGTTTGATCAAATTTTTGCGAAAATTACTTACAAACATTAATATTAACATTTTGCTATGAGCGACTTACTCTAATTTCGATCGACTCCAAATTTTTGCAGTTCGAGAAATAATTAAAAGCAGATTGTGCTATTTTTTGTTTTTTTCTATGAGACATAGTTTCCAATAACTATATAGTTTAACGTTTAAAAACATTGAATTGCTGTTTTTTAAAAACGCAATCATCAACTAGAAATCATGTTTTTGACAGGAAAGATTAAAAAATTACAAAGTGTGTGAGATAATAAAATTGATTTTTGGAACTTGTTTAGTTTCAATTTTTTCTCTATTGTAGAGAATTTAACAAAGGCGTCACTACGACTCCAATAACATTTCCATTCGCACAGTTAAAATTTAACATGAAACCGACATTGCAGTTGAGCGTCACAATGCCTTTCCCCGTCCACATCAAAAGCGAAATTTTCGAAAAGCCAAAAATCAAAGCTCATACATTTCTGTCAATTATTGAAGGCCGCGATAGAAACAAATTAAAACAAACAAAAGCGTTTGTGTACCAGAAGCGAAAATTAGCCGAAGCCGAACAAAAACAGGAGCAAAACGCGCAAAAATCGATTCATTACAAGCGGGCAAAGCCGCCGATATTTGCAGGGTTTGATTGGGCAGGTAGCCTAACTTGATTAGCGATTAGGGCGATTGTGACGCGAACTCAAAGGCGTAATTAGCAGCTCCACTGCGGGAAAAGTTTCGATTCGGTTACACGGCGGCGGCGACACCGCCCCCACATTGCACGTGTCGGAGCGAGACGGACGCTGGGGACGTCGCGACAGCTCCACGCGATGTTCGGCAACATATAATCACATGTTGTGCTTCACCGACTGCATATTACCATCGGCCGACGATTCTGCCCCTACAGAGGACCTTTTATAAAGGCCAATTTTGGTGTGAATGCGTTTATTAACTCGCCAGAAACCGCGAACCCTGTTAAAATTCATGTGTAGTGTGGATATTTTGTCACTTTTTTATTAAAATAAAATAAAAACCTCGAGCGGAGATGGACACAAAAATTACACTCGGCGATTTTATTTCATTTATTTAACTTGTGCTTCTTCCGCTCGCTTCACCAGCGACAATGATGGCTTATTCTTCAAATTCCAGCTACCTTAGACTTTCATTCATAACACAAGAAACGATAAATTCACTCATTCAACGCCTCCGGCCTAAAGTCGAAAGTCTTTGTCGCAAATGTCACCCCCTAAATAAATATTTGGAGATTCTTTCGATAATAAATCTCATTACACGTTGCGGTTCAATTCACCGGAAAAGAATTGAAATTCCTACTTCGCCACCTCACTTCAAAACTCTATTCTCAAAACTTTCTTTAATAGATTTTCGGACCTTACGCAACTCGGATACCTTCAACACTGCCTTGTTCCATTTTGATTTATTAATGTTTTTGTTGGATTCTTATGTGGTGTGTATATGGCTTTTTGGGGTTCATTCATCGTACGGCTGCAAGCGTGAGAATTTACACTACCCTCACGATTAATCAGATCATTACAAAATTTACGTCAAAAATACGGTATTTGCTAAACAATAAAATATTGAGACACTACTTCAGATTTAAATAAAATTTCTTTACATTATTTAATTTTATACAAATTTTATTAAGCGACACGATTACCTTTTTAAAATAAATGGTGTAGTCGGCGTCAACTTTTCACATGTAGACGTACACTGTTAATAAACCTTAAATAATACAATAAACAGTAAAAGTGAATTGGGTTTTTTAACTATATTGATAAATTTAAAAAGTCCACTTTATCAACTGGCAAAAATTTAGTGAATTATGCAAACTAGTATCGGATTTTTTTAATTGATGCTTGGCATTTAATGGCAAAACTGCTAGGTATAGACAATATTTTAAAATAACATTTTAAATATGGATAAACGGAAGTAATAAAACATTTAACCAAATATTTCATTCCAGAAATGTTTTATTTTTCTAAAAAAAGCAAAATTTTATTAGGTTGTATAATTTTGAAGTTATAGATTAATAAAAACAAAAAATGAGAGCAAAGAATGAAACTCATTACGAAAAAATTCTATAAGCGTGCGTCCGCTGCTTCCCTTGTTTGCCTTCGAGAAACGCCATAAAAGCTCATTTAAGCCCAAAAAGAGCTAAATAATAATTATTATGACAATACATCTAGCAAGAAAGAATAAATTAAAGTGTGACTTGGCGACTGCTCCCATGAACACTCCATTTGTATTCAGACGTGTCCCACTTTCTAAATTTACAGCCCTTGTAAAAATTCTCCACGCGACAGCTTACCTTCAAGGCCAAATATTTACCTTCCAATTTAACAGAATTTAACTTTGAACATTTCTTGTATAATTATGTAAAATCTAGTGTGAGATATGGCCCCTTCTTTCAATTTAGAACACTTCAGATGTAGTATAACACATATTGTTAATCAAATCACTTCACTGGGGTCATGTGTAGGGGAAACAGTAACATTAGGGGGTACATGCCGAAATGGGGAATCTACGACCCTTCGAACGACAAGAAAAGGTGTATACATAAGTGGGTTTATTGAAGATTTTCCGGCCTTTCGTCAATCAAAATCGAGATATTTTTACAAATGTGAGTAAATATTTGATTGGAGGATGATTTGTGAGAGTTTGTCGAGTCGTGGGGTGAGTTAACTCATTAAAATATGTTAAGGGATGATCCTACTTTGGATAAAAATTTGCATGGTCTTCTCGATTGTCATTAATATTTAACGTCCGTCTTTGCGCTCGCCTTTACTTATGCATGCTAGGCAGAACTTTGGGGGTGTTGTTACATTATCAAGGACGTCGCAGGATATTAGAGGGTGCGATATGATTGAGGGGGTGCACGCGACCCTTTCCCTAATGCCAAACTTACCAGACTCGGGTCAACAACATTATCGACACATCTTGACGGAAGTTGCCAACAATACAATTGACAATATTTGACAGAATTTCGCCAAATCGATCAAAATTTTCAGTAAAATGGGAGAGACTACAATAGTACAAGGTGTTGGTAAATGTCCGAAACTGCCATGGATGGTGGAATTTCACACAACAGCCGATGGAAAAATTTTCAACAATCAACTGGAAGCAGCCTTTGCGCCGAATCTTTTGGAGCATTTAGCGAGTCTTCAAGAGAAAAGTAAAGTGAGGAGAAAGAGGTTGACGCAATTTTCGGTTATAATCCCCCCGAGGATTTCAACTGAACATATTGAGGAGTTTTTAAAGGCAGGAATGACTGTGGCTCTTATCAGAATAGATTATTTTACTGTGGAAGAGATTGAAGAGACTGTGGCAATGATCAGGAATGTTGTGGACAAGTTTGGGAAAAAAATTGGGCGGATTTATCCCATTGCCATAGGTTTGGATATCTCAGAACAGGAAATATTGACCGGAAAGTTGCTAAAGCCTCTGAAAGAAATTGAACTGCAAAAAGGACAAACTACTAAAATAGTTGCCAAATCAGAATTTGCCAATCGGGTCAGCAAGGATTATATTTACGTCAATTATGAGAACATAGCAGATGTTGTTAAACCCGGCGATAGTGTTATTATTGGTGATGACAACATTCGTATGTCTGCTATTGAAGTAGCAAGAGATATTATCAATTGTATCATCGAGAAAGCAGGTCTACTCACCGATAATCTTTCCGTTAAATTACCCAACGTCCCGGTAACCTTACCCAAAACGAAATCTCACGAAAAGTTAACCCTAATCAAAGAAAAATGCGAAATTGATATTGTTTTTGTGGGTCCGGGTAAAATCGACATGATTAAAGAAGTTTTAGGCCCCAGTGTCCTCATCATTGCCAAAATAGAATACGCCTCTTCTGTCGATTTCTTTGAGACTTTGGTCAAAAAAGCCGATGGTTTTATAATCGACGGCGAGAAACTTATGGTAACGTCGAAAGAAAGAGTTTTTCTTGTTCAAAAATCAGTCATTGCTAATTGCAACAAGTTGGGCAAACCGGTTTTAGCTTCGATTAATTGTCACTCAGTGACGAAATCGATAGTTAACGATATTGCCAACACTGTAATCGACGGAATCGACGGTTTGTTGCTACCACCCGATCCCGATTTGATCGAATCAGTTTCGTTGATTTGTAAAGCGGCCGAAGGAGCGGTTTATCAAAAACAACTTTTCGATGATTTGGTTAGTCTAAAACCGCCACCGATTGAACCGATTATCTCAATATCAATATCAGCCGTTGAAGCTTCTTTCAAAAGCAACGCTGCTGCTATTATTTTGATAACAACAACAGGGAGGTCAGCGAAATTGATTTCGTCGTTTAGACCCAGATGTCCAGTTATCGCCCTGACCCGATTTGGCCGAATCGCTAAACAGCTTATGATTTATAAAGGAGTGATTCCGATTTTTTACGTGCAAAACTCTGGAGACACGTTTAAAAAGAATGTCGAGAAGATGATTCAATTAGGAATGACGTTTGGTAAAATCAACGGTTATATCAGGATGGGTGATGCAGTTGTTGTTGTTTTTGGTACACGAAATAATGTTGGTTTCAAAAATTGCATGGAAGTTGTGTTTGCGTCTGAATACGATACAAAACCCGACGAAGACGACTCGTATTAATAAATTGTTTTGAACTTTTCTAGCTTTTAATTTAGTGGAAAAGGTCACATGTCAAGTTAACGTTTCAATCAGAGAACCCTTGGTGCAGTTACGTCAACCACAATAAAATTCCTAAACCGTGACAAACCTGGTTACCATTATCATTCATATTTTAATATGGGGATGACATATGTGACGTGGGAAATTTGTCAAGTCTAACAAGTATATCTAAAAACGAGCGATTTTATTTAATTTCTCTTAAAACCAATGAATAGTCGTCAAACTAACAAAAAAAACGATATTTCAATGTCTTTTGTCGCATTTCAAAAGAAAGTAAAACTGGAAATAATCAATTCATTTCAGACTTTAAAACAGAATAAGTGAATCCGTCAACAGTCCATCACTGCTTTATTGTGACAACTTGGACTAGTTTAACCTACTTTCAAACCAACTTTACGACTCATCCCAGCCAAAAGTGTCCTAAATTCTGGTTTATGGTTGACCTAATGAAATAGAAATTTTCCCGAAACTGTCAAGACAGCCATAAATCTAGTTTCGTTTTCAATAGTTTGATTTTACGATTTAATTGGTCGCTACTGAGAACTTGCCCTTTTGGAATTCTGACGTTTCACTTTTATTAATAAAAGTAAATACAAAACAAAAAATTGATCAGTTCAACTAGAAATCAGATAAACCTGCTAAACATCACACTGTTAACAACATGAAAAAAAAGTATTGCAAATAACAATAAAAGTTAATTAAGTGGTAGGTAAAAATTTCAAATTCGAGTCTTCGAATTAAAATTTAATAAAACTTGATTAAAATGGGAAACTAAAATTGAAGGCCACTTAAAAAAAAGTTACTGTTTTTTTTTAATTTAAACCTTAATTAAAATAGTTATTTATTCTACGAGTTTGAATGTAAATCGGACACATTATTTCACCGAGTGGATTTTTAAACCACAAGTGTAATGAGTGGTTTATCATCATCCACGAAACAGTTCGAAACCGTAAATTTTGACAGTGTCGAAGAATAAATAATATTTACGATTTAGTCAACTTGTTTGTAAAGAGGTCTTATATTGCATTAAAAATGTTATATTCCAATTATCACATTCTGAATTTTAAACTTCGAAAAAAATTATGCGAGTCATTGGTGCTTTCGAACCTTAAGTATGGTTTCATTAAATATAAATTACAAAAAATACAAAATTCGTGCTCTCGTTTTATTTACAAATTACTAAAATTTGACCATGTATCTCAAAAAATAAAAGAACTTGGTTGGTTGCCGGTAGACCAAATATACAATTATTTCTTCTCAGTGTTCATATATAAAATGTTTATTACTGCTTTACCAACCTACCTCCGTGAAATATTTCATTCGAGAAAAAGTTGTCATCAGGTTTCTGTTCGTAATATTGCTGACCTGTCATTACCAAAGTTTAAAAAAGCAATATTTAAAAGATCTCTCTCTTACAATATAATAAAGTTATATAATTTTTCTTATTTGTTTAAAGAAAAACTTTCAGTAAACAATTTTCGCAAAAAGATAAAAATACATTTTTTGAACTTCTAGTTTTTTACTTTTGCTTTTTGTTATTTTCTTATTGTTTTAATTCCTGTTATACTTAAGTAGTTTTTCTTAATTTTAGTTAAACTGTAATGCAATTTTTCATTTTTCTTTGTTTCTTTTTGTTTTGTTTAGGGGGTTAAGTATGAATAGCAGTTATTTAAATTAGCGTTCAAAGAATTAAAGTATCAGTCTACATTGTACAAGTTGGTTTAGATAGCGTTTAAAATTTGTTATTACAAAAACTTTTTATCAGATTTTAAAATGTAGTGCGGAAACCAACTGTTTCACAAAAAACGCTCTTACTTATTTTGGATCATTATTTAGTACCGTGACGTCATCATCCGTCAGAATATCTTTATTAAATTTCTCGTCATTTAGCATAACAATCAGGGCGACCGTCGGTGCCTAATAACCACCCACCCCTAAAAAATCTGGTCCGGTATTTAATATGCGCTGACTAAAAATATAGATCGAGCTTCTGTTGTGTTTGATTACTGCAAGGGCTATATCTCGAATCAGACAATCTCTATTCAGATGTAGTCCCCCATTTCGCTCTCATTGTGCACATGAGTCACCCCGTGAGACCGGAGTCGGTGGTGGATTTAGGGCGCGTGGACGTTCGCCCCAGGGCAGGCCGCAACGTTCCCACTGAGCAACCACGTCGGCCAAGACCGGGTACCGAAGGCCTACCATCGAGGGTGAACAATGCTTTCATCCCCTTCCACTCGAGGGCACGACGAAACAATGAAATATTGCAATCGAAAAGGATTTTTCCGATTCACACTGACACATAATGGAAAATTAAAATCACTGATATTTTTCACTATTTAAGGAAATTTTCCGGAAAAGTGGAATTCTGGCGGCGCCTTTGAACCTTCATTTCTTATTAATGCAGGTCTCTAAGAAGCTACCTACTGGGAGACCGTGAATACCGAAAGAGTTAATCCAATTTGTTGCTTTTGCAGATTTGAGTAAACTACCCAAACACCCGCCCAGATTAAACAAACACCGAAATACGGAATCCTCTAGGTAAAAATGACAGGTAAAATGTCATTGTTTGCGCTTATCCAACCTCCGAGAACGTGATATGGGTAATTCTCTTCGTAATGGCTTATCTTGAACGGAATTACATGTAGTTGAAGGGCATTATACAAGCATCTTAATAGACACCTTAGGCTATCTAAGAGTCATAGGGACCCTCGGTTAGTAAGTTTGCCGTTACCGCCCTTCATAACTACTCTACTCAACTAATCAAGATCTTATTGCATCATCGTTGTTCCCTTATTGCATTTCGACCGTTAATAGACCGTATCTGTTTAATCGAACACCAAACTTGAAATCTAGTTCTAACAGAATCACTTTCACTTTTTTATGAAAAGGGTTAGTTCATGGAAACTAACGGCTTGCACAATTTTGGATGACTTTTTATTGAGGGAGGCAAAAAATACAGTTTTTTATACGACTGACTTTTATTATTTGATTGCTTGAACGGTAAACATTTTGGAATTTTTTAAACCGCAATAGGGGGGCTGTAAAGCGCTATTTTATAACCACTACCCACCTAACTGTCTTTTACAGCTCTTTTTAAAGTGACATTTTTTAATGCAATTTTGACATAGGAAAAGGGCTCAGTTGCGTGTTTAAGTGTTTTTTATAAGAAAGTAGGTTTGAATCGCTGGGTCTTTATTGTCATTTTCAAGAACGTTTTAATGTTTGCTGAGAAAAGCAAAACCTTTCGACGGTTTTAAAGTCACAGTTGCTAAAAAATATCTATAATCAGTAATGAAACATTCTTTAAATTTTGATCTTCATTAAAGAAACTTGTATCAATGAAATAAAAAGAACCTACTACATAGTTTGCCTCTTTCATGTAAAATTGTAACATAAAATTTGTTGCGTTTTTTTTTGTCAAAGGAAAGAGTAATTGCAGTGTCACAATTTTTTAATTTTTTTTTAGCTTTAGAGGAAAGCGGGTGTATTTTATGTTTTGGTTTTGGTACTAAATTCAAATCTAAAATCTGATTTTGAGTAAATCGCACTTGACGGTACGAATGTTTTCATCGGTTCATACGTTTCTGTTTCAAAAATAGTAATAGTACAGTTTTTGCGACGAATTGTTGAATAGCAGATAAGTCCACAAAAACGTTTTAGGTACGTATTACAAACAACATTTTTTTGTTAAAGCTCCCCAAACACGAACTCACACCTCTTTTAATTAAAAAAAAATCGCCACCATAGTAACCAAATTGACATTTTCGTCCGGAGAAACCTAAAATACCAATTTTACGTATTATTTTATTGAGTCCTTAAAAGACTCATTTTAGGAACTCAAATGAGTCCCTAAAACAGCTATTTTCGGGAGCGTATACAAAAAAAGTTAATTTTCTATTTTTATTATTTTTTTCAGGCAAAATTCAAAAAAAACTGTTTGTTCCTACCTTTTCGTTTAATAACGTTTTTTTCAAGTTTTGTACCACCTACAAAAATTTGATTTCATTGGAGTTAACAGTGCTTTTCTTCTCTTCCACGTATGTATTTATATTTTTGAGTATTAAACTATCAAATTCGGGTTAAGATTTTAATAATTTTCATTTTTAATTAATTTTAATACATCAGCTAAATGCTACTACACCACCTATTCATGATCTTGTGTCTCAAAAAAAAAGTACCAAAAAAAAAAACTGTTGGAAACACGCCAAAAACAATTTTTAAAATTTCAATTAGAATTTTTTCAAAATCCCCCACTGAAGATTTTAAATTTACAGTGCCCCAAAAAACATTAATACATACATACATCCCCTTTTATTTGAGGGAGAATTTTGAACTCTTATTTAAGAAATTATTATAATCATCAAGATGTTGTTTCAATTAAAAATTACCATTTTGTTGAGAGTGTACCTTCGTCACCCTGAACAAAATTTTCTGTCAAACAAGTGAAATATGGTTTTATGTAATATTTCAATTTAATATATGTATTGGATGAATCTGGCGAATGTAAATTTTTCTTTTTGTCAAAAATGCCTGGCTTATTAAATCGTGCCGGTGCAAATGGAAAACCCGAATCGAATAACCTCTCCACCACTTCAATAAATTGGTTATGTCTTCTTTGAGTTGGATAATAGAAGCACTCCTGGCTGCGGGCAAATAAATAAAATTTTTGCATCTCGTCGAATTCGTGGTTTGAATATTAGAACGCAAGCATCGTCGCTGAGTATAAAAGAGTCGAGGCTTTTAGACGAGAATCAATTATCTACTTGCGGGGATTTTCTTAAGCGTCTTGTTTTGTCTTCGGATCGGCCCCTTGTCAAGCCGTAATAAATCCGGGGATATAAGTGGATGAAACGGCTGTTTAACAAATTAGCTACTTATCACTTGAAAGAGTTTGCCGCCAACGATGCTGCCGCCGGCTTCCGGCTTTCGAACAAATGAAGGGTTCGCTTCGTTTCCCGCTTTCGCGAGCGATCTTGGATTCTTTCCTGCTTCGTTTAATCCAATTAAAAACGAAGTGACCGCAGAATTTTAAGTGGATTATTGAAGAAGCCGAGGCCGTTTATCGACGCCACTTCATTAACTAGAGAGATTTATTAACAAGACGAAATTTTCAACTTTATTTTTAAAAAATGTTTTGGTGCCCTAGATTAAAAAATCGCTTGGGGGTTGTCGTATATAAAACTTTCGTCTTTTGGGCAGTTTTAGGGCCCCAAATAAAATTTGGGTCTGGAAGCGGCTACCGATCGGCAAATCTCAAAGAGTAATAAAAATATAAAATTCCATTTCTGCCGTCCCGATTAAAGGGGTCAACTTTTACAATCGTTGTTATGATTTACTGCTCTAACCTACTTTAAATAAAATTACAAGTGTTTCCCAGCGACTTTCCCCCATAAAACCCAATAAACATCGACCAATTTTTACAGCATCAGGTAGTTAGTCGGTAGCCGAGTGGCAGAGGAACAATACAGTGATATAAAACGTGAAATGTCGGTAGTTTTGTTAGTAAATCAGTCAATTTCTTGATAATGGCGGTCTCTTTCCCTCGTGTTGGCACGATTCCGGCACTCCGGTCACGGCTGTAATTTGGCGATGGAGCGGCAAGGGAAATTGCCAGCGTGCAGCTTCCGTGACTTAATGAGCGGCAGCGCCTCAGGACTGTCCGCCGCCGCCGAGCGGCTGCCACCTGACCGGCCCCGGAATGCCCGGACGAATGCCGCCCTTTTCATACATAATAAACGCGAAGCACGATGTTGCCATGTTGCGGAATAAGTGGCAAGACGGGACGTGTTTGTCATCTTACCGGAGGAATGAATGCAGCACAAAAGCCAAGTGAAATAATTTCCCTCTCTTTGTTCTAAATACTCAAATACGGATTTTTGCTATAAAAAAACTTTATTAAAAAAAAGTTATAATAAACGGAATCCATAATTAGTTCAAAGTGTACGTTTTTGTAGTTAAAATTTTTGTTTCTGAGTTTTTTTGTTTCAACGCCGTGATCGAGAAAGCTTACTTTTTAAATTTTTAAATTCAATTTCTTAGAATTTATATACAGTGGAACTCCTCTATAACGAGTCCCGGTTATAACGAAAAATCGGCTATAATGAGTAAATGGTCCGGTCCCTTGCCGTTTTGTATATTACTCTATGTCAAATTTTCCCTCTATAGCGTGTATTTTTCTGAAATTGAGGTGGATATAACAAAACTTTTGTTTTGTCCAAGATCGGTAATAGCGAGAAATTCTGAGAAATTTTGAAAACAGATCGGTTATAACGAGAGTTCCTAGAAGAAATAAAAATCCTGCGAGTCTCCATTACTTATTGTGTACCAGAATTTTTTTGGAAATGTTGTTTTTGGTCTTATTTTTCTCACTTTCTCAGTTTTGAATAACTTTTCAAGAATAACTTTTCAAGCAGAGAACATTTCGTCTTTCTGTATCAATATGTCGTCCTCGTAAAGAAAAACGTTTTCTATCAAAGAAAAAATATCAATAATAACAGAGTTTGAAAGTGGTAAAAAACAAGCTGTAATTTGCAAAGAAAAAAATTTAGCCAATTCTATATTAGCAACAATTTTAAAGAAGAGTGACAAGATTACGAGTTCACTGTCAAAAGTGAAGAAGTACATACTGCTAAAAATGCTAAATTATATAAAGCCGTTTTTAAATGGTTCAAAGTGAATCGCGAATCCAATGTAATATGTAATAAGTAGGACCAAGTTAAAAGAAAAAGCAGAACAATTTTCAGAAATTTTTTTTTTGTTATTGGGTGCTTTCACCTAACCAGAATAGCCTTGTACAATTGAAAAGTGTAATTGATAAGATAAAAATGCTTCATTACAAAAAACAAACAAAAATAACAGATTTTTTTCTTAAATATTGTATTTTGTTTAATATTCGTATTTAATAAAATAATTTGGACAGTACATGTTTGAATCTTTTATTATCCATGACTGTTTATAGCGAAAATCGGTTATAACGAGCAAATACGTTGGCCCCTTGATTTCTCCTTATAGAGGGGTTCTACTGTATTTCTATTATCAATTTAGACTAAAGATGGGACTAGTTAGTACCTGAAACATGTTTCAATCAATATAAGCTTAAGACTTGTTGACAAAAATTTCACATTCTAAACCAACATTAACTTTAAAGTCCCTTTTAATTATGAAACTGACCTTTAATCTAAAAATATACAGGGTGGTACTAATATGTTTATGGTACGGTCTGTAGGTCAAACCAAGCTGAAAACTAGTTTCAAATAATTCAAAAAGTATTTATGCGATCATCACAAAGTTTTGGTATTTCTAATTGAAATAAGCTCATAAAATTCTCAAGATTCTTAAAAGTAATTCTTTTAGGACATGTTTTTTCAGTTATGCACCAATCGAAAACCTTAAAAAAATTACTAGTTAATAAAATTATAACATCTTTAGATAGAAAAGTTCATTTAAAACGTTTCTGTTTCAAAATAATAATGATTTCATTTTTTGTAAAATAATGATTAAAGACACAGTTTTTAAGTATCATTAAAAAATATTTCTATTTCTATTAATTTTGACTTATTGATAGTTGATAATAGATATTGTGAAGCTCCACTGTCAATAATTGCATTCTTAGGTTAGTTGTAGTGTCAATTGTAAACATTCTGTAACTTTTGCACAACAATTTTCTGTTTTTACAAAACTATAGTTCCAGTTATTTAAAATTTGAGGTACTATGCAACCAAATCACACAGATACGTAGGTACACTAATTGCATTCAAATTTGAATTGAGATAGGTAACTAAAAGATCCTGTGCACGATGAATTGTATGAAATAAATAAATACATTTCATAATCTGATAGGAATTGACGTATCGTTCGTTGTAGACTAATGAGAGATGAATCTATAAAAGCAGTTCTTTACAGACTATTTTAGATACTTTACAAACCATTCATTTACTTTACGGCAATTTTGTGAATTCTAAAAGTTAGCAAATTAAAACTGAATGAATGTGTAAACTTACTAAAATAAAATAAAATAAAAATTTTATTATCAATTTCTTTTTTCAAAGTCATATATAAAAAAAAATGCCCACACTTTATAAGATTTGATAAAAAAAAAATTAAAAAAATGCAATGCAAACGCCTAATGTTGTGTTTAGCTTTTTCTGGGTTTTTGGTAGGATTTTAATTAAAAAAATATGATACAACTTCCAATAGATCTATATCTATCTTCTGGCTCAAAATTTGTCAACTTACGCCCCAGAGCAGTAAGCTAAGATATCAAAAACATAAAAAAATTAAAAAAAAATCTACCTATAAAAATTTTGAAGTTATAAGAGTTTAAATTTTGCACTTTGACTATTTATTTCTGTTGGGAAAATAATTTTCCAAGTTTTTTTACTACAAACTATTAGAAGAGGAAACCAGGAAGCTGTATCTTAAATTGTAACTATATTTAACGTGATTTGTAGCTTTTATTGTCAAAATTTTTGTCTATTTACTAAATATTTATGAAAAAACAAGATCATCAGTAACAGTAAATAGACATAAAAAATGTCAACTGATAAAAAATAAATATATTAATTTTCTTAATTATCAGAATTTTTTAAATATTTTTTTCATGTTCCTGGTAAGTATTTATCTTACTTGAAATTTTTCTCAGGGGCGCGTGTTTTGAAACACTCACATTTGTTATATTTTTACGGAATAAAATAATTTTGTTGTGGTCTTCGAGTATTCCACTCTCGTTTGGCTTTCGAAAGCTCCATAAATAAAACAATCCAAAGTTTGGAAAAACTCTAGCACTCGACTTAACCGTTTGGTCACATAATCTCCAATAAAGCGACCATAGTCCCGAATAACTGCGGCCGATAAGGGCAAGAACTGTGCTCGATCCGTCCCTGAATAAATTTCCCTTCAGTCTGTCATCGTGCACATGTTTCGAATTTTGGGGCTGCCAAGCGTCGAGACGACGTAAAGAGAAGTTAGTCGGCGTCCCGTCTCCAGCTTATCTCTCTCCATTTCACATCAAGTGAACTGGGATTAAAGTTCTGGACGTTGTCCGAGCTTTTATTTTATTTTGATTCTTATTTTATTTGGTGGAAGAAGTAATATGACGCTATAAAGGGGGCGAAATGGACAGTTTAATCCTCAGATCGAGAGGGAGAAATCAAAATAGTGATTATTCGAGTTTTGAGAAAGGGTTTCGAATGAGTTTATTATAGCTGTTGATGCAGTGACGGCCACAAAAGTGCCAACATGACGCAAAAAGGTACCCTTTCCTTTCATCATGTTTCTTTTTTGATTCATTGGCCTTACAAGCACTAAATCCGACAGTGTCATATTTTACCGTTTGAATCTCGAGCTTTTGTCGTTTTTGTTTAATCCATCACACATCTAGCCACCTCTGGCTTCCGGTCTCTTGTATGAAAGCAGACGTACAAAAGCGCTCTTAATATGTTTTTGATACATTCAAAAGGTCTAAAGCCCTTGGAAATATCTTGTGGTGCAATTGCTATAATGACAGATCAACGAACTTACATTGTCCATAATGGCTCGTAAATCCTCCATGTCGAATTGTGTGATGGTTTTATGGACGAGTTTTTTTTTTCACTTGTCCTTTACCCACCACATTATAGATAATTCAGTGACGTCACTTTTAATTTTCAACGGTGGACGTCAGTTGAGCAAATGTTGAAATTTTCAAGAGAACACGTGCCGACCCTTTGTTGGCCAAATTCAGTGAAAAAGTGTGCTCCATTTCGGTTTTAATGACCGGCAGTTGGCTACAAATACTGCAGATTATAAAGTCTTTACAAAAGTTCGGACAGACAGGAGCGATTTGTTGTCAGGAATGAACACAGAGATTGACCAAGAGGTAAAGTTAACTAGAATTTGTCACAATTGCTCATCTTGATTTGATTTAATAAAAATTGAAAATCTTGTTCAATTTGTTATAACTTTAGCTATCCCTATTTATTATAACTTTATTATACCTAACTTTAGGAATAAAAAACATTAGTAGTTTTTAAAAATAGTTATTTATGTATCAAGGCACTAAAATCTTACTTTTCTATTATTATTATTCTATGAATGTGTTTGGCTGGCGAGGCGTCAGGCGAGGTAAATAAATATGTCTTTATCTCATGTTTACAATTTGACTTCACTGTTATTATTACTGTTCACGACCCACAATACACAAAATTGTAGTATAATTAACTTTTTTAGTGCCGATTTTAGACTCTTTACTGGAGATTTCAGAAAAAAAAAAGTTTTAAAAATCTTTGTATCAAGGTCAAATATACAAAATATTATACAAATTAATATATTTATAATGTCTTTTCTCTACATTATCATTTTTGCCATTTAATAATTATATGCATAATAAAGATTGAAACTTTTTTCAACTAAAAATCCTAAGTTGAAACGTAATTTAAATCACAAGCACAAATGTTTTGAAATTTTTATAAATAGAATTTTTTAAATGTTTTTCTCATGTTCTTGGTCTGGCATTTTTCTCTGGGGCGCGAATTCTAAAGCACCCTGAATATCAGAACGTTTTTTACTCAAAGAATTCATTTTTAATAAAAACATTTAACTTATGAATATGTATACAAAGTGAACCAAAAGTAACCCACAAAATTTATATTTTTGTTATGAGTAATTTTTTAAAGAAATCCTCAAACAGGTTGATTTTATTTTTATAAATGCTACGTTTCAACAGTATTTTAACATTTGTGACGTTATTGTATTTTGAGTAATGACGTCATCATTAATTTTTTTTAATGGCAATCAACAATTTTGACTGTTTTTGGTAACAGGTCAGGTCAAGTCATTCTTCTGTCTTTTTAAAAGAAAATATTACTAAAAACAGTAAACAAAAATGTTGGTTGCCATTTAAAAAAATACTGATAACTTTGTTACTTAAAAATCATTGACGTTATAACGAAAATGTACATTTTAAAAAATAAAAAATAAAATCGACCTATTCGAATATTTAAAAAAATTACCTATAAAATGATAAATTTTGTGCGTTATTTTTAATTTATTCTGTATATTTCATTTACTAACTCAGCATTTATAAGAAAATCCACAAATTTTGTAATAGCGACTCTGGAACATAATATTATATTAATATTATCTGATGCGGAAGATTCATGGAAAAAATGAGTTTTAAATTCAAATTTGAAAGTTGAAAAGTCGAAACTATGAAGAAACTTTTATAAAATTTTGAATTAATGAAAAAAATTTCAAATTTTAAAAGTTAAAATTTTAATTTTATAAAAACAATTTTTTTAATTTAAAGGTCAAAATTATAGAAAATTAAACTTTCTTCTCTTTCGTTATTAAAAGTTTCCATTTAAAAACCCAATTTATTTATATTCAGAATTACGTACTTATATTCAATCTTATTTGTAAGATTATATTTTAAATTAAAATTTTCAATAAAAAATGTTTATTTGGTAGGTACTCAGTGTTAAAGAGTGCTTTATCAACTAATTTCAGTAGATAAAGTAGTCTTTTATCGTCTAGTGAAATAAAGTAATTTTTATCTACTGTACTCGTGAAAAAAGTCTACTCGTGACTTTGTCACTCGTAAACTTAACCTTTTCACTCGTAGATAAACAATTTCTTTATCGTCTTGTATAATAAATAACTATTCGTTCTGTAATTTTAGTATTTTTATTATATTTTTACATTTTTAAAATCTTATTTTTGGATAATTCCACCAGGACACTACAAGTTTTAAATTGAATTAAAAAAAATGCTGGTTTTGTATAGTTATTTTCTGAATTTGGTCCATTTCTGCGCTTGTGTCTTTTGTCCCAGGTACAAATCGCCGTTCTAATGACCATCAGAAGATAACAATTAACAATGACTTCCCGTTGGCATACAGCCATGCAGACAGCCTTTATCTGTCTCCATCTGCAGACTGATGTATGTTGTCCGCATTGACATTTTGGCTTTACGCTTTTGGTGAAATTGTCGACCGCAAAACGTCCCTTTTACCATCTCGAATTCTTTGAACTACATTCTGCAAACCATTTAATTGGTGTGTAACGAAAGAAAGGAAAAACTAAAAAGATTAACGTCCCCATTTTCCGACGATCGAAATTCGTCTCGGTATATTAAGCGTAAATGCTTTTTAAAATAGAGGAAGATTATGTTTAGTTCTCGTATAAAAGTGTGAAATATAATGTAGCGTAAAATCTCAGCTAGGTCCTTAGGTCTAGGGTGTTTAAGGCTGGATGTTGGCCGCAATGCGGTGCTCTCCGACAGTATGAAGATGTTAAGTAGGCCATTTGTCATGTCAAGAAAACGGTGGGTGGCACAGGAAACTCAACAAAGGACATCACGACTATTATTTACACTCGGCTTGCCTGAGCACTTGCTTGCTGTTAATTAGGGATTTTCGATAAACTTGACGGGAAAAAATCACTCATTCATCGAAAATTCAGCAGAGTATTAGTTTTTAGGTAACAAGATACGGGCATTATCTCGTACTTAGAGGCCTAATATCTCCTTTGAAGATCTATCAAAGAATCTCTAAGCTCCTGAGAATGCTTTCAGTGTAATGTACACCTAATGGGAAAATGAGAACAGGAGTACCACCTGAACTGAATTCTCGACGCTGCTTTCTTCAGCTTCAAAATTAATGCAATCACTAAACCTGATCAGATTTTTATCCAAAATGCATATTGAGGTAAATGAACACTCGGCTCTATAGCCACTGGCCTTTATTACACTAAATTAAAATCGGAGAGGATCGATATAGCCGTTGCATTATCCGTTATCGAGAGGATAGTTAATGCACACTTGTTTCTACTCAATTAGGAATTTCTAAAATCAAAACACGGCTAATGCAAACGCCAAAAAATTGTAAAATAATGAAATGCCAGCTTACTATTTTTTCTGGGTTGTGTAACAAACGTTCTTCCTAGTTGAAATATTGACATTTGATCATTAATAGCATGCATTTATGAAGTTCCAATCACACAAACCAGCATATTTTGCAATAAATTGCATCGTATACTAATAGAAAGTCTCGTTCCGAATATAATTAGGGTCTTTTAACTGAAAATTTACACTAATTAATTTAAAATTGTCCATTTTAAATGTGCGCTTGACTCTTAATTTGCGCTGAAATTTAAAACGAGGCCTAATGCAAAAACGATGATTTTTTCAACCTGGCCAGCTTACCCCGGCTTTAAATTCTTAAATACGGTCACCGAAAAAAAAAATCATATCAAATATCCTGCTCCAAATCTGATTTCACGGACAATTGCATCGAAAATCTGCAAATATTTCTCGTTATCTGATACATTTATTTATATGAGATTAGAGATATATCCTCTTACAAACTCACACAATACCAAGACCCTCGATGGCTACTTTTCACCCAAAATCACGGAAGTTAAAAAAATCCGACCATTTTATTATTTGCATTTATTTGGGTGTGAACGATGCTTTTGTCGCGAAGTGTGCCAAACAAAGCGATCAAAGCTGCCGCTCGTCGAAAATTTCTACATTAGAATATTTTTCTTGAGGACTATTCAACGCTCGCACCTGACCTGTCAATCAAATCGTAACTGCCAATTTTGGCGCCCATAAAATTGATAAAAATTTTACAACTCGGTCCCTCTTTTTAAAATATCATTTTATTACCTCTCTTCAAGCCTTGTCACCGCTAAGGTAAACCGAACAAGCCTAAAGACCGACCCCTTTCTGCATGAAAAACTGCCGGTTTTTGTGTGTGAATAGGCTCGGAAAGGGTTCGTGCCTCTCTTCATTCATATAGATGTAAATAAATAAGAGGCTGATAATGCAGACATGAGGGGAGATGCTTTTTATGGCCTAATTAAAACGTTTCCTGGCGATGACGGCGATCGAACTAGGATTTCAAAACGAAATTATTTTTGCTCCATGTGGATTGGTGGCGCGCTCTGGTAGACAAGGGAAGAACAGGAGTGAAAAACGAGATTTGAAGCGCAATTTGGGGTCTCTTTATGCTAAGGGGGATGCTAACAAGAAATCTGTTTTGCGTTTCTAATATTTCTTAAGAAATTATAAAAAAAATATAACAAATTTGCGAAATATAATTGGCGAGAGAAATTTATTTCATACAAATGTTTTTAGTTTTAGAAATAAATAAGTATATACTAGTTACAATTTTAAAAATTAGAATTACATATATTATTATTATATTTTTTTATGTAAGTATGTACATATACCTATCTTATTTTCTTTAGTAATAAATCAAAGAGAGACTAGGATAGACGTTGGATGGAAATGGATGGAGAATTCATTTTTTTTAAACATTTTTACTAAACAAGCTTTATATTTAATTTTTTAAGATCAAGAAATAATTTTTGCACAAGTTTCATGCTTTATGTTTGTATTTTTGCATTCTTTATAAATTTTCCTATGACACCTATCACTAGATTTTCCAGTTTTTTTCTAATACCTACTCATGGGATATTCCGAGAGATATTCAATAGTAATACCTCGAGTGCAAGCCAAACTGTCGATAATTTTGCACGAAGTGCACGAGACAAAATTAGGATCAATTTGGCATGCACGAGAGGTATTTTGCAGACTATTTCCCGAAGAAAATTTACAAAAATAATATATTCATTATGAGAAATTAAAAAGAAATAATAATTTATGTCAAAAAAAATATGTCAATCAAATCTTCCAAATTTCTGAGATTCCTCCAATCATATTCGCGGTAATTTAGGTCATGGGCAAATTATCGACAATTTGCACACATGCTGAATTATTGAATCTGATTGGATAAATCTTAGAAATTTGAAAGATTTGATTGGCTTAAATTTTGTGAGGGAAATAGTCCTAGTTTTTTTTATAACAATAGATCTTTTATATACAAATGTACTTAGATAAGGACAAATTACTTTGACAAATACATAGGTATACAGGGTGCGCCAGAGAAAAATGCCATATAAGGTAAGATACCAGGAACATGGAAAAAATGTTAAAGAAATTTTAACTTTAAAAATTAAGTTATGAGAGTTTAAATTTTGCACTTTGACTCTATTTATTTCTGTTTCTAAGTTTTTTTGCTACAGGCTATTAGAAAAGGAAACAAGGAAGCTCCTAAATTGCAGCATTTATTGAGAACATTTTCAAAAAAAAGTTTAGAAAGCTAGAACAAAGTGAACAAGTCGGAATATGAATGAAAAGTGATTTGATTGGAAAACGATTTGATACTGAAGAACAAAGTGAACAAGTCGGAATATGAATGAAAAGTGATTTGATTTGAAAAAGATTTGCCCTTATATTTAAGGCTAGTGCCTTAAACTTCTAGATCCTCTTTGCTCAACGATCAGTGGTCATTTTTAGAACAAAAAACAAAAAACTCTTTATTTGCTTTCATTAATACGCAGGTACTCTTTGTTTGTTTTAAGCAGTTTTTGTTTATTCTAATTATTAGAAGAAAGAAGGTGCAATTGACCATTTTTTAAGCAAAAAAAAAGTCTTAAAACAAATACTTTTATAAAAATGCAACTTTAAGTAAGATTAACATGCATTTCTCCTATGTGGCGCAATGCTTGATTAGCAAACCTTAACTTCAAAAAATTATATCTTAAAAACTACTCGGTATATTCTTTTAAAAATTTGGATCCTAACTAATAAAGAGATGCTCTACACGATGGTAATGATGAAAAAAAATTACTCGTAGGGTTTTTCTTAAATTATTTCGATTTACTTCGAACTTCTTCGAACGCTGTTCGAAGAAAAGTTCGCCAATATTCAATTTCAAATTGCATATCATTCTAAAGGACAAGTCCATCCCTTCAGAATGGTTTTTATTTGAAGAAAATCGATAAGAAAAGCATAATAGTTATTGAGTAATGATTTTTTAAAATTAAAGTATTTTAAATTCATTTAAATTAGAAAAGAAATATTTAGTTGAAAGTATGTGGTCTTTTTGAATTCTTTTTTAGTACATTTGATTTGTCTTACTGAGACGAACAAAATGATATATAATTTGTCAAGTTGTCACAACATAACTTTTTTTTTGTCACCCTTATCTTATAAGAAATTTTATTGGAATTAACTGTAAGAATATATTTTGTATTTTTTTGTAACAAGCACCGTTTTCGAGATATAAACGAGAAACTTTAAAACGGCACCTTCTTGGTGCCCCCTTTTGCTCCGCCACCTCTGAGCCGGGCACTTTTAATTGAGTATGTTCATCTTTGTAGTCTAAACACAGCCCTGAAAACAAAAATTTTGTTCCCAATCGTGTATTCATTCCACAACTCTTTTTTGAGAATGCATTATTATTTAGGCTACTAACCCATCATGTTTAATAAGTCCAAAAATTGCATTTAAAAAATCTCCACGCATGAACGGTTGTGATAGTGGGGAGTTTATTATTTAATTCCGCCCCAAAGTTTGGTCAATAAATCGCTTGGTATTTTTCGATCGTTTTGTAGCTTCCCTTTTCAAGTCCTAAACAATAACAAAATGTTCTTTAACAAGTACCTATACAGTGATAACAGAGGTAAGTTTAACACCCTAGCAACGTCCAATCAATTCCCGTCAATCAAGTGAGTGATTTCGGCTCCAAAATTTGACGCACCTTTTACTCTTTTGACAGTAGGAAAAATGTTCCCCTATGTATTAAACGACAAGGAAACGGCCGCTAAAAAATCACAAGAAGAGACCAATTCCCCAAAACAAAAGTCCTCAAAATACCTCAATGTACCGTCACAAAGTAAGTTCAATTTTAGTAAGACTTGTTGTCACTAATTGTTGACTTGCAGACTCGCCTAGTCCGCCTGAGTCACCTAAAAAATCACGACGAGAGTCCATATTTGAATTCAAGTCAGAAGCGGCGAAAAAAGTTGAACTCATTGCGAAAAGCAGGGATGAAAGGAGGCAGAAACAGGCAGAGGAGAAGTCCATCAGGGATCATATGGGGATCACGGAACAGAATAATCCCTATTACGAGTTCGCGAGAATGATAAATGAGTTCAAAAGTACTCTCGAGTTTCATCCGTTAAAAGACTCCGATCAAGTCGTGGAAAACCAAATTACAGTTTGTGTAAGAAAACGTCCTTTGAACACTCGAGAAAAAAACAGGAACGAAGTTGATGTCATTACTGTCCCTACCAAAAACCAGATGATTGTCCACGAACCCAAACACAAAGTCGATTTGACCAAATATTTAGATAATCAACATTTTCGTTTCGATTACGTCTTTGACGAAACTTGCACAAATGAGACAGTTTACAAATTCACAGCCCAACCTTTAGTTAAGACAATTTTCGAGGGCGGAATGGCCACTTGTTTTGCCTATGGTCAAACCGGAGCTGGCAAAACCCACACCATGGGAGGCGAGTTCAAAGGCAAACAACAAAACTTCAAAAATGGAATTTATGCCTTGGTAGCAACTGATGTTTTCAAATTCTTGACTCAACCGCCTTATAAAGACAAAAACTTGGTCGTATATGCAAGTTTTTTTGAAATTTACGGTAAAGTGGCTTATGATCTTTTGGCAAAAAAGCAACGCTTGAGAGTCCTTGAAGATGGCAAACAGGTGGTCCAAGTGGTGGGTTTAACTGAACGCATGGTTGGTAAAGTCGACGATATTATGGACTTGATCAAGAAAGGGAGTTTGGAGAGGACTTCAGGCCAAACCTCCGCTAATTCTAACTCGTCAAGGTCACATGCAGTGTTTCAAATTATTTTAAGGAGGGCTGGAGGGAAGCAACTTGAAGGAAAATTTTCTTTGATTGATTTGGCAGGAAATGAACGAGGGGCCGATAATTCAAAATCAAACAAACAAACAAGGCTTGAAGGGGCTGATATTAACAAGTCGCTTCTTGCACTTAAAGAGTGTATAAGAGCTTTGGGCAAAAAAGGAAAACATTGTCCTTTCAGAGAGAGCATCTTGACCAAAATCCTCCGAGATTCCTTCATCGGGGAAAAGTCAAGGACTTGTATGATTGCGCTGATTTCGTCTTCGGTGGGGTCTGTCGATCACACGTTGAACACGTTAAGGTACGCTGATCGAGTCAAAGAATTAGTCGCTAATGATTTCTGTGAGGTGAACTCCGGAGAGTCGGAAGAGAGTCAGAATGAGAACGATCTTTTATCTTTAGAATATGATCTACTGGAAAATAGCAAAAACGTGATTGATAGTTGTGTCTATTTTCACCAAAAAGCGTGTCAGCTTTATGACAATAGCAAGAAAGTCGGCTACAGTAAGTATGAGTTTGCCAAAAATTGGAAGAATTTGTTAAGAGAGATGATCGATGTTCAGAAAGTTGCTTATATTAAAGCGTCGGAATTTTGCGACATGCTTGAAGATGAGGATTAATTTTTATAGTGGCAATAAATTTTAATAAATCATTGATTAAAACAACAAGTAGCTTTTGTTTCATTTTACTCCAGTTTATTTATAAATTTTCAAGTTTAGCGCTCTGTCTAAATTGCAGACCTACTAACTTACCGACCCAAAAAAATGACAGCTGACAGATAAGACAGTCAGCCAGCAGCACCTCCCATGAACAGTCAGACCTAGTAAATGTATTTTTTTAGTTAAAACTCACAATTTCTAATCATTTAAAATGATTTTGCTCGAAACAAATAATCGGGTAGTTGAAGAGACATTAACCGTGAAAATAAAAAGTGCACAAGCTGGGTAAGTCCATTTATTTACATTAAAAAAACAACCGGTAGTTTTGGGGTGAGGCTTTTATCGCCAAATTTAGACGCAACTTTATTATCAACATTATCTAAACTCGGTTGATATTTGTCATAAGGAAAATCCGCCCAACCACTGAAATAAAATCAAGTTTTATTAACCTTTTTTCCAGGTTAAAAAACGAGTCTATCGACATAACAGTGTCAGATTTCGACGGTGTTTTGTACCACATTTCAAACTTAAACGGAGACAAAACCAAAATTAGGGTAAGCCCCAACTCCCGTCCAAAACCACACCAAAACAGCCCCATTCCAGATAAGCATTTCCCTTAAATTCTACAAAGAACTCCAGGAACACGGCGCCGACGAACTTCTCAAACGCGAATATGGACCTCTCCTCGTCGCCCCTGAAGACGGATACAACGTCTCGATTTTATTTGATCTTGAAAACATCCCGTCTGATTGGCCTCAAGTCATCAAAAAAATCGGTCTTTTGAAACGCAACTGTTTCGCCTCTGTTTTTGAGAAATATTTCGACTTTCAAGAAAACGGCGACGAGGGACAAAAACGGGCCGTGATTCATTACCGCGATGACGAAACGATGTATGTTGAAGCGAAGGCGGATCGAGTCACTGTCGTCTTTTCCACGCGTTTTCGGGACGAAGACGACGTCGTAATTGGAAAGGTGTTTATGCAGGAGCTCAAAGAAGGGTTGAGGGCGTCGCATACAGCCCCTCCTGTGCTTTTCAGCCACCGGGAGCCCCCCCGAGAGCTGCAAAACACCGACGCGAAAGTTGATAATAACGTCGGGTACGTCACTTTTGTTCTGTTCCCGAGACATACGGCGCGGAACACGAGGGACAACACAATAGATTTAATTCACATGTTTCGCCATTATCTACATTATCACATCAAATGCTCCAAGGCGTACATTCACAGTCGGATGAGGGCCAAGACGTCGGATTTCCTCAAAGTTTTGAATAGGGCCAGGCCTGAGAATAAGTCGACAGATAAGAAAACTATAACGTATGTTACTTGCCATTTTGGTGTTTATTTTTTACTATCTGATTTATTTTTGTTGCAGAGGGAGAACTTTTGTTCGACGGGATTGATGTGTATAGTACTAGTGAACTTTGCTTGTAAGATCAGCTCAAAAAAAAGGACTAATAACTGCCGACAATTTATTAAACTTAACTGTTTCATTCAATTTTCTCATCAGTCAGTTCTTGCACAGCCTCTCTTGCAGTTTTATTTATTAAGTTAAACGGTTCATTCAGTACTGAATGCTACAGTTCAGTTTTTAAAACTAGTGGTGTAATAGTGCTGATTTGTCAGCTGGATACTTTGTACATACAGACTCAATATTTTAACTGTGCTTCCTTTGAGATATGGGTAAGCACATCATTATTGTGAATTATATATTTCTAATACATTACAAAGTTTAATTACATATTTTTTACCCCATTTGTAAATTCGTGTTTTAAGTTTTTTACTATGTATCCGCTTGTCGATTTTATTCTTCTTTGGAATTATTCTTTTTACTAATGAGAATTTAAGAAAACTTGACGCGCCAAATAAATTATCTAACTTAACATAGTTTAATAGGTAATAAATAAATTGTCAATTTCTATAGCAAGATGCAATATTTGTATTTCTGTAGGCAATTGGAGGCATTTTTCATTTTCATTTCAATTTTATATTACATTAATTATTACAGAGCAAGACACTGTTTAATTGAATAATAGAAAATAAAATGTTATTTTAAAATATGTGTATTATTTTTCTATTTACGTACGATTCGAAAATGTGTGGAAAACGATTGTTGTTTGGTAGTTTGATGCCCCAGAAGTATAACCACAGAACAGATAGATAACTGAGGCGAATTTTTTGCTAAAGTGACTGTAAATTAGTGTAAATAATGATTGTGACAAAAAAATTATTGTGGCAACATTGAATTATTGGTAATACGTCAAAAATGAATGGCATACTGACATTTGAATTTGATAATCAACAACGTCGCCAAATTATTAATTCAAATTTGTTGCCAACGTGCCGACGAGAATAAGACTGACACTCCGTATTTTACTACACTGTTAAAAACAACTTATTTGTTTTTATTGTGGCTCATTAAGACTACACAATTTTCTTAATTATTTGGCATTTGGCTTATCCAGTTAAAAACTTCTTATCATTTTTCTCAACTTGCAGATTCTACAGATACGAACTTCGCGGCCGAAATTCAGTGTCAAGAACCTAACGAACCTAACCCATAAATTTCACGTTTTACGGTTTATTTATCATTTAAAAAATGATAAAAACAGCATTAGACCCTCTTGTAAATAAAAACATCAACATTCGTTTATTCCGAAATGTTGATAATGTATCAGACTTACGTAAAAAAGTAATATCAGGTCAACTTGAGTGTTGTTTCATAAATCCAAAACTGATTGTGGACCCGTTTCAAATAGTAGTAGCGACAAATAAGGCTCTAATTGCTGAAAGTCGCACCACAAAAACGATTTTCACAGAGATTTTATTCAATTTGTCTGTTTCTAAACACATAACAAAAAGTTTGCAACAGTTTGGGATTACTGATGACTGTAAAGACTTGTTGGTGGTGACTGTAGAGGACGACGATAGTGGCATTATTTCTGAAATTAAAGGAAAAGAAGTGGAGTTGAGGGCACTTGAGGAAATTCGTGATTTAAACGCTATTAAGAAGGAATACAAAATTGGTCTAAATGAAGAGAAGACTACCACAATTTTGGATTCTGTTGTTAGTAGGGTAGCCACCAAGGATTTTATTTCGTATTAATTGTGTTAATAATGGTTAAAGATAAATAAAAACAAATAAACAAATATTGTTTGATTTAGAGGTTTGATATTCCCGCTTTAAGTTTGACATCCAAAATCCCTGAAATGTCAGTTGGTAATAAAATGGCAGTTTTGTTGTCGTGCCATGCGTCTAAATTTTAGGTGTTGAATTACGTTTTTTGATGTAATCTTAACGATTTAAAAGCAGTCCCGATACACAACTTCCTAGAACACTTAAAACTCAAAAGAAAAATATGACAGAGTTAAATGTCAACGGCAATGAAGAAAAAGACAGTGAAAAGCAGGCTGTCTCAGATAAGGACCTGCCTTTGAGTTTTATGCAAGACAGGCACTTGGAGCCCATCGAAGGCGTTGAATGTATAACCCAGACATGGCGGATGAAAGAACGAGTAATTGCAAAAACTCTCACAAGTTAATTTGTTGTAATTTAAAAATTCCAGATGAAAACAGTGAGTGTGGCTCTAGTTTTGTGTTTGAACGTAGGTGTGGACCCTCCCGACGTAATGAAAACTCAACCTTGTGCGCGTTTAGAGTGCTGGATAGGTATAATTAGGTCAGCATCATGATTGTGGAATTCAGGTCATGTTCCAGATCCCTTAACCTTGTCTGCGCCAAAGTCAATCCAAAAAATCGGCGAAAATCTGCAAGCGCAGTATGAGAGATGGCAGCCTCGGGCACGCTATAAACAATCCCTAGATCCCACTTCAGAAGAAGTAAAAAAACTATGCACATCACTGCGTAGAAATGCCAAAGAGGAACGCGTTCTGTTCCACTACAACGGTCATGGAGTTCCTAAACCGACGGAAAACGGTGAAATCTGGGTGTTCAATCGAGTAATCAGTCCCAAAATTGCCTCCATTTATATTACTAACAAATTTTCCTAAACAGACTTACACGCAATACATCCCCCTGTCCATTTACGACTTACAAACCTGGATGGGGGCCCCCTCGATCTACGTTTACGACTGCTCGAACGCAGGTATTATAATCGAATCATTTGAGCGTTTTGCCGCCCAACACGAAGCCGAATATGAGCAAGCGACGAGTCAGTCTCGCCAAAATCCAGTGGTGCCACCTTTGCCTTCATATAAAAGTTGTATACAGTTGGCGGCATGTGGGGCGAAGGAAGTTTTACCGATGAATCCGGATTTACCGGCCGATTTGTTCACGTCTTGCCTTACAACGCCAATCAAGGTCGCCTTACGATGGTTCGTTCTACAGTCTACCTCAAAACTAGTGCCCAAAGTCACTCTAGATTTGATTGATAAGTGAGTATGAATCGTTGAAACAATTTGTTTTGGTTTGGTTGGAAGTGGGCCAAGGTTAAGCAATGAGGCGGACCGCAGACTAAACGTAAACACTGTCAAAATTAAATCGTGATGATTTAGATGGTTAATGAACTTTCACAAGATTTGAAACACGAAATGGACTGTGATGCTATTTTTAAACAGTAATTAGTCACTTTTTAAGTGGTCCGAAAAAATTACAAAGATAAAATATTTTTCAACAACAGGTAATTGAAACAAAATTATTAGATTGATATCTTTTCAATAACATTTTTTTTATCATGAAATTATAGATTACCTCGCACTTGAATTAGGTAATTAAATATTTATTTTTAGACTTAATTTACCTACGTATCATTAGACTTAATCTGTTATTACTAAAATGAATTATGAAGCATTTTTGTTTGCATTTCTAACATATTTTCTATTGTTAAGTTCTAAATATAACTAATAGAACTTATTTTTACGCACTTTAAAACTAAAGCTGTTTTTGTTTGTTTTCCTTGGCAAAGCAGTTTTTAATCCCTAGAGAATTACAAAAAATTATTCTAATGACACTGAATGGTCTTGACCCAAACCGCATTTAAAGGTCGTTTCTAATCATGAAACATAAACAGATAAAATGTAAGTCTATAAAATTCCATTATCTCCACTTTTTTCAGCTTTTTAAATATACGACTTAGAAATTATTATATAATTTTTAAAAAACTTATAATTTGCAACTTGATTAGTGAAACAACAATATTTTGTTTTTCCTTTATGTTACAGAATTCCAGGTCAAATAACTGACCGTCGCACAATGCTTGGTGAACTTAATTGGATTTTTACAGCAATTACAGACACCATTGCCTGGAATACGTTGCAAAGAGGTAGATTTTACTTGACATGATCCATGTAAAAAAGTCAAAATACAAAATTACAGATCTTTTTCAAAAGCTTTTCCGTCAAGATCTCCTCGTGGCCTCCCTTTTCCGCAACTTCCTCCTCGCTGAACGCATCCTCAAATCGTGCGATTGCACTCCTGTTAGTTCCCCACCATTACCACCAACCTCCCAACACCCCATGTGGAACGCTTGGGACTTAGCCCTAGATTTGAGCCTTGGCCAACTTCCTGGAATCATCAACAGAAACGAACCGTTCCAAAACTTACCTTTCTTTGAAGAACAATTGACAGCGTTCCAAGTATGGTTAGAACTCGGGTGCGAAGAACGGAGTCCCCCCGAACAATTGCCAATCGTTTTACAAGTCTTACTTAGTCAAGTCCATCGGATGCGAGCACTAGAACTGTTAGGAAGGTTTCTCGACTTGGGACCTTGGGCTGTCAATTTGGCCCTGTCAGTCGGGATTTTTCCCTACGTTCTTAAATTGTTACAGAGCAGTGCTAAGGAGTTGAGGCCTTTGCTGGTTTTTATCTGGGCTAAAATCTTAGCAGTCGATAATGTAATTTCGTGATTTGGAAAGAATCAAGGGTTTAATAATTGTTTTTTCAGACGTGTCAAGGCGATTTGGTGAGAGATAGTGGCCATAAATATTTTTTGTCAGTACTTCAAGATACTTCACTTTCGGTGAGTTAAGTTGTTGTGATTTAAGTCGGTTTGATTGGTTGGTTTAGTCGGAATATCGGACACAGTCGGCTTTTGTTTTGGCGTCAATTGTTAATAATTTCCATGATGGTCAAGAAGCAGCCTTGAAAGGTTCTTTAGTTAGTATCTGTCTCGAACAATTGAACGATCCGAGTCCCCAATTGAGACAATGGGTCGCCATCTGTTTAGGTAAATTATGGGATCATTACGAAAATGCCCGCTGGACCGGCGTTAGAGATATTGCTCATGAAAAACTCTACAAGCTTCTCAACGACCCAAGCCCGGAAGTAATAGATTTATTTTTGTTTTGTTCCGATTGTCATTTTTTTTCCTAGGTTCGAGCTGCAGCTGTTTACGCTTTAGGTACTTTTATAAATTCGGTGACCGAACGATCAGAACATGCCAACAATATCGACCATGCAATAGTTATGACATTAGTTAAGAAAGTCAGTAATGATATGAGTCATCTAGTCCGTAAAGAATTAGTTAATGCACTTCAGTGGGTCGTTTTAGCTTTCGAACATGTGTTTATAACTTTGTCAATGAAGGAGATTCTAAGTCATTATCCTTTGCAAGAAGTCAACGTGACTTCGCCTAGTTTGAGACGAATCGGTAGTAGGGATAGGTTACGAACTTCCGAGGATAGCGTAGATAAAATGAAAAGAGTCTCCTCCAGCTCTTCTATAAACAACATGGGACAAATGAAAGGTTCCCTGAGCCACACCGGGAGTCTTGGCACATTACCGGGACTCGGTTATGGTTCAATTTATATGAAAATATGGGACGCTTTGTGTTCACTTGAGACCGACCCGCATCCCGAAGTCGAATCAATGTGCAAGACTATAACAAAGTATATTTCAAACAAAGTGAAAGATTCGCGCGATTTTGTTGATAATAAATGTGCGAGTTTGCCCCCGAGTCCCAATCGGGGTAACTACTTATCAGGCGAAAGCCCCCCGACTCTCCACCCCGCACCCGACATCCCGAAATACACTCCCAGAGGGCGCAAAATTCACCCCAATATCATTAACGAAGAACCTGACATAAAAATCAAGCAACGGCAAGCTTTAGTTAGTACGAAATTTATCGAATGGTCGTGTAAGCGTTTCGCACAATCGAAGCGAAAGAGTGGTTTCGATATCGAATCGCCGCAATATTACGAACGTGATTGGAGGTATACCAGGTGAGTCGTAATTTTTCTTAAAAGTTACATTTAATAAATTATTATTTATTAGGAATAATAATATAAGAAGAGAAGCTTTGGATGAGACTTCGCGTATCCTCACATCGAAATTAGAGTCTCAGATGTTCAATACAAGAACCTCTCTCCCTCCCAGTGTTCTCCAGTTTCACCCCTTTGACCAACAAATCGCCGTAGCCGGGAAGGATCATTTCGGGTTTGTTTACTCGTTTTTGTTTGTTTACTTATTTGATTGGTTGATTTAGGATTTGGGATTGGGGGACTGGTGCTAAGACGACAGTGTGTCATAATAAATCAGCAAAGTCTGGCTCGAGTCGCATCACTTCGTTGGAGTGGATCAATGCCCATGATGTGGCAATGTTGATGGTGGCTTCGGATGATGGAAGCGTTAAAGTTTGGAAGCCGAATACGGGTCATAGTAGAGAGCCGACTTTGGTTAGTGCATGGCAAGCTTTAAGTGATTTGAAATGGAAATATTCGGGAACGTTGTTGTCGTGGGAGCAGTACACGCAGACTTGCATTGCGGCGGGGGACTCGAGGATTATCCGATTTTGGGATGTAGAGAAGGAGTTGTATGCCTATGATATTATGACAGGTGAGGATCGATGTGAAGTTGGTGGGCATGATGTATGATATTTAACGGTTGGTAGCACAGTTGATGACACTGATTGCTAGTTAAGGGGATTTCGACCAAAAAATAACGGTAAATTCTGGGGTTGTGGGTGACGTGAAGCAAAACCAAGTAATGACATAACCGAAAAAAAATTTAGAACGGTATTCACCACTTGGGATGAGTAATGATTGACATCACCATAAACCACCAGTAATAAAACTACGTAAATAAGTCGTACTATTTACTTTTCCTTTAAACAAAATTTGTAGAACAAAACAGAAAGGGAAAATTTTATACTTTTAAAAGTTAAGGTTTTGTGAAAAATATTCTAACAATTTCTATAAATTAAAAAAAAAACAGGTAGCACGAATTAAAATAAAATGGTTATAATAATAACAATAACTTATTCTTTCACATTTACAAAAAGTATACTCTCATTACACACCAAATGTAACATTGTAATAATAATATTAAAAAGTAAAATGAACCTCTTCGTATAAAACAATGATTCATCCTTTAAAATTTTTTCGTAAGTATATCATGAGAATCATGACAAAAAATAAGACACTTTTAAAATTGCACTAATTTGGACCTCGAGAATTCAAATTTAAAAAATTATCAGATTATCTTTGCTCTGTTAGTTTTTACCAAAGTGCGAAGCTATAATTTGAGGAAGGTGTTTTTGAAGAGTTTATAATATCACTGTTATCATCAACAGGGCCGTAATCTTCATCTTTATTTTTGTTGTTAATTTTTTTTTTATTTTACTTCTACAACATTGGAAACAAAAGAGGTGCCTACATGATAATATTAAATTGACAGTTCTGTCTTTTTTTTCTCAAAGAATGGCTTGAAAAAAAATTGAATTCATTTTTTTGCTTTGCTGAAAGACTTCTATCAGCATCCGAGAGTTGGTCCCACACTTTTGAATCATCCTGTATGTACGGGGTGTCCAAAGTTTTAGGCTCAAGAATAAATATTTGTAATTAAATAAAAAAGAATTTTGATAGTGAATGTAAAGGATAAGAGGATTAAATAAAAAAATAAATAAATTTGATGTTTTAATATTGTCCAAAATTTTTAGCGTATGGCAGTGAGACCTTAAAAATTAAATTTTGGGAAAAGAAATTCAATTAACTGGAATATTTTTTATATGATAAAATTCTTTGTTTTTTTTTTCTGTGGTATTTGTAATATAAAGTTGATAGGTTTTGACTAATTAACATTTTAATATTGCAAATCTGAAACTTGGAATAATTTATGGGGGGTTTGTGGTAATTGGTGATCAAGCCAAAATTTCTTGACAAGAAAAAGGTCCCCAATGACATTTATGACGTACCCAGGCTCAGAACAGAGTGTAAGGATAGAGAAATGCGAAATGTTTCCATTCGCATATAATTTTGACTGATTATTGATTGATACATCGGATTGCAAAATTGAAAATTTTTCCTAGTTTCTGACATGAATCTTCATGAGATTATTAAAAATTAATTAAACACATTTTCATTATAATAAAAATTTAAAAAAATTAAAAAATAAAAAATCGAAAATTTGTCTTTTTTATCTCATATAGAAAAATATTCTCTTTCACACAGTGAAAACAGAAATTAAAAATATTGATACGTTTTTGAGTTATTTGGAAGCAAATTTACCATTGCTTTTCCCTATACCTCTAAACGGTCGAATTCCCGTTAAAAGAAAAATGCAAAGTGTGAAGAATTTGAGTTTTTTGCCAGGGGCGGACTGCTCAGTCACGTGTATTGACTCGACATTTTCCGGCGTTTCGCACGAAAATTACAGTAAGGCTTATCTGGAGCGCGAAAAGGACGACGAAGGGATTAGTGTCGACGATGATGATTTCAAATGGACTCGATACGGAATGGTGGTGGCCGGCTACCAAGACGGTTCAATCCGCGTCTTTGACCGGCGTTGCAGTCCCACAGAAGCCCGAATTGCCGTCTTTATGGAACATTCCGGTCCTGTTTTAGGCGTTCATTTACTCGGTAACACGTTTTATAGTGGAAGGTAAGTCTGACGATTTTTTTGGTTTTTCTCTAACCGATGTTGGTAGTACCGACGGCCATGTCCGAGTGTTCGACATACGCAACCACAGAGTGGTGCACACGACCCAAGCCATCCAGAATAACATGTCCTGTTTTGCGTTGCATCGCGGAACTGCGACTTATGCCTGGTATGTTGGTAGTACTTGAATTGAATTGGAGATTATGTGGTGGTTTTAGCGGGTCTATGAATCAAAATGTGAGTATTTACGGGTTCAACGGGTGCTTCTTGAATACGATCAAGTTCTACGAGGGTTTCATGGGTCATCGTACGGGTAATGTCACGTGTTTGAACTACCATCCGTTGAAGGTGGCGCTGGCGACCGGCACATCCGACTGTTCGGTGAGCGTTTACTGTTTGGAAGGTAAAAGGTGACGCGATTCACAGCCCTAGAGCTCGGTTTGGAGCTTTTTGGGCTATTACTACTAGCGGAAATTTTTTTGCTTTCGCTTCGGTTTTATTGTAAATATTTACGTTGAATAACTTGAAATTTTATCGTGTATATATTTTATTTGAAGAAAAACGCTTTATTGTAGCTATTAACCGAGTAATAGTACAGTACAGGGAATTTTGTTGTTAGTTTTTTAAGACTGAGATTGTTATTTTAACGAATTTGACTTGTCTTATTTTTTCAATGTTAGAGCGGGGATTAGGCCTACAGAGTAGGGTGATTTATACGTAGCATTGCCAGTCTGAGATGTGACCAGTTGTTAAGTAATTTTAAGCAAACGATTCGATTTTTTTTATTATTGTGATAAATACAATGCAGCATAGAGAGAGAATGTTCGTCGTTATATTGTACTCAAGTTTAATCTTTAATTCTTTTAGAGTGAATCTTTTTTTAATCAAATGGACCTTCCAATCCGATTTTGATTTATCTAAACTCTCGATTATCTAATTATTTTATAAATACACTCGCCTTGGCACAACATTTGCACAAAAATCGTGAGTTAACTCCGTTAAATCTAATCAGATTGTTGAAGATTCTTTTTTTTTTTTTGTATAAAAACGTTTTATTGTGGCATAAGTCTTTTAATTTACAATTATAAAATAAATATTATATCACGATATGTGTATCAAACGTTATCATAGTAAGACATTTTCCTTTCTTTTGTACTCTTGTCGATTAGTGGAATCTGACAGTCATTTATTTTGTTAGAATCGCTGTCACTAATGTTGTCAACATTATGACACACTTTTAAATTATCAAAGTTGATTGTTTGGCTCCAGGTATTAAACACATGTGGTTTGACATTCATAAAAGTAACTTTTTTGTTCGTTTTGTTGAAAGTTTTGACTAGATTGTCGATTGTCTGAAACAAAACATAGTCACAGTCGCCTAAAGAACTATTTTATCTACCTGACAAGCTGCGTAGTCGACTCTTATAATATTTGAACAGTCAAGGACGATAGGTAAATTACGTCTATTATTATAAGCTTCAATTATATTGGTTGTTAAATAATCAGTTGCAGCGTAATAAAGGCCGACTTCCGGTTTTATATAAATGTATTGGTTTCCTTGGCTGTCCTAAAATATACAAAAAAAAATAATAAAATACTTTCTTATTTTTATGTTTTATCAGTTTAAAACTACTCACAACACGAATTTCCTTCGTAATTTGGGGCCTCGCCCACACTTTTAATAAAATTAATAGATTTAAAAGACCACCCGCAATAATTCCAATCTCCACACCGTAACACACTCCAATAATCAGTGTCGCCAATGTGAGGAAAAAATCAAACTCTAAACAAAAGAATAATAAAAGTCGGTTCGAACTTTTTTGGCTACTCACTGTTACATTTCCATAATTTGGGGAAAATTTCATAATCAAACATTGTGATAATCGCCGATATCAAAATCGCGGCGAGAGTCGACCTTGGAATGTAATAAAAATACGGTGTTAGAAAACTCAAAGCTAGTAGAATTACAGTTCCTGCAAATGTTTTATGTTTTGGATTTAGAAGAAAAAAGAAGATTGTTTACCTGAGTAAATCCCCTGCAAAGGGGTGCGTACCCCGCTACTATTGGCCACGGCCGATCGGGTGAAAGCGCCACAACTCGGCATTGCCTGGACAAATGACCCGAAAATGTTGCAGAGGCCCAATGTCATCATTTCCTGGGTTGCATCCACGATTGTCCCACTGACTAATTTCAAATCAGTGTTATGTTGGTAGTGATTTTTTACTTACCGAAGGCTTTGGCGATGGCAACATTGGCTAAAACCCCGGCAATCGGCAAGACGAAAATCCCAGAACCCAGGGTTTGGACCATTTCGAAAATTCCAATAGTTTCATTACCATTATGGGTACTGAAATGGGGGATTTGGACCTTTGGGAGGCCCGACGGTACTTTCCCTGATAAAACAAAGGGGGAACCCCCGCGATACTCGTAGAAATAATACCCCAAAATCGAGGTTATCAACACGATAAGGGCATTTTTTGAAATTGAGAGCAACCAAAGTGTCTTTTTTAATGCTTTATTCCGCGTTTTAATAATTGCCAACTGTTTGAAAATGAATAAGAAAGCGATGCAGGAGAATCCGAGGAGAGTATCAGCGAGTCGGATTTCGTTAATTCTGGTTGCAATTTTATAGAAAACGTCGAAAACGCCGTGATTTTTCAGTTTCCTCAATCCGAGTAAGTTTTTGAGTTGTGAGGTGACTATGGTGACCGACATTGCCGACGTGAAGCCGGAAGTAACACAAGGGGAAATAAAATCAACTAGAAAACCTATCACAATTTTTTTATTATTTTTTTACTATTCCGAATTGATAGATAAACTTACCTAATTTTAAGAGCCCCATTAAAAATTCGACACACCCGACTAAAAGAGACAAAAGGATCACATAGTCGACTGATAAGCTTTCCGTATACGAGAATGTTAAGAGTGCCATCAGACTCGTCGGTCCGATTGAAACTTGTTTAATTGTTCCGAATAAAACATAAGTGAAAGAGCCGATGAAGGCAGTGTAGAGGCCGTATTGGGCAGGCAAACCGGCCAAATTAGCGTAGGCTATGGATTGGGGCATCATGGTGAGTCCGACTGAGATTCCGGCGATAAAATCGGCCACTATGTCCGATTTTGAGTACTTAGGGAGCCATTGGAGTATGTGGACTCGTCTTTGGAGCAGTTCGAAGAGAGAAAAATTTCTCTTAAGTTTTTCTAACGGCTTGGACATGACTCTATATATGCACTTTTTCCACACTTCACTATCGCACGTTAAAACGAACAGTGACAAATAAAATATGGGAATTTTAAATAAAATTAAATGCAGAGCAAACAAGAAAGACGTTATGATTTATTGGAACGTTTTTAAACTTTTCGACAAGGTTGAGAACAACATGATAATGTTATTTGCTTTTGTCTTAATTGCGTTCGTAGTAATGCGTTTCTTAGTTTCCAGAGGTTTATCTCTCGCTCAAAAAATCAACTATCGATTAATAAAACTTTCCAAAGGGATCTGTGTCGACTCAAATAAAACAAAGTGGTTATCTTTAACAATATATTGTCAACAAGCCACAATTTTAAAACAATAAATGAAATAGTACAACTTCCTTAATATCACCCATTGATTTACTGTAACAAAATAATATCGGAAAATTCCTTTTTCGTTCAACAATTTACGTATTAGGCTAAATATTAGTCCACTGGTTAAATTTACATAACAAATTTAATATTAAAAAAATAAAATTAAAACACAATAATAAAAAAAAATGTTTGTATTGCGATTTAGAGGTAAAATACTATGATACAAGTTCACATTGTCCTTTTGTACAAATATAAAAAATAGGTAGGCTCTAATAAAACTGTGGCACTAATTCGAGAGCTACTCAAGCACTCTCGTGTATACAAAGGGTACCTATTTGTTGCGCTACATCCGTGCGAATTTGACACATTTGGACTGTTTTGATTTTTACAGTGAACACACTTTGTTCTATATACTAATATTTTCAAAATCCCACTTAACATGGCATGATATCCCATATTTTTCCACTCCGAGTTTAACAGTCTTTAGAAGGTTATTGTATTGTGACATCGTCTCGTAAAAACTGAAGGCCAAGGATATGGGGACCTTGACCCTCATGTTGGTCCATTGACTGGTCCGAGATTTTAGCAGTAATTTGGGGAAGCCCCAACTTAGCAGAATTATCAGTTTTAGAATTGTTTGATGTGTACGGACTTATTGATCAAGTTTAGTGATTCATGCTAACTAAATTCGTCCCAACTAAAATGTCTCGATAAGATGAAAAGGTCACAATTGCTCGTTTATCTCCCAAGGGGGGATTTAATGAGTTAATTTTTAAATTTTCCGATTAATTATAGCAGAATTTCGCAATTATGTATTTGACAGTTTTTCCAGCGTTAAGAACTTTTTTAAAGCATTAAAAACACTCAAAATAAAATAATATAACGAATGATTTTTTTTTAATGAGCACATGTTATAAAATTATGTAAAAATACAAAAATTCATTTGTTATTTTTAATTTTAATGTAATAAACATTGTTTTATGACAATGTTCCTGTCAAATATATGACACTAGTATCATCATGTATTCTTGAATTTAGTTAGCGGGAACGGCAGATCTCGCAACATTAAACAGATACCTGTTAAAAGAAATGCCAATTTATGTCTTAACAAATTCAACCATAAATTAAATCCGACTACGTTGGAAACAAAAAAGACATAATATGGAAATTGTCAGTAGTTTTTTCTTAATAAAAAGAACTTGAAAAAAAATCTTATTTCATTTTTATGCTTAGCTGAAAGTGTTCTATGACTATTTGAGTCCGACAGTTTAGAATCACCTTGTATATGGCTATGGCACTGGTATTATCATTTAGCCATTAAAATGACAGCTAAATACATACTTAAAACATTGCTGAAAAGAATAATTTAAGCTGAGATCAGTTTTTAAGTACGTATAAATAAAATTTAGTAAATCTGTATAAAGTCATGTTTAAAACAGTTGATTGTTGATTTACATGAGCATGAGTCAGCTTTCATGCACAAATGTATAATAATGTACAAATATTTTTTTCGTGGTTTTCCTTAAAGATTTTAATTAAATATGTTTAAATTTTATTACAGCCTCGTAATAAATTAACCTTCACTTATTTAATGACATATCTTTTAAAATAATATTAAAAAAAAACAGGCCACGGTCAATTGTATTAAGTTATTAAATATTTAACTGCATTTCCGTTTGTTTTTTCTATAATGAAAAAGGAAATAAACACTTTAGACTTTTAACAAAAACAGCTGCCAGCTTTTGCATTTTAGTCATTAATTCATAATTAATGTCTCTAATTTTTTAACACAAATAAGTGAAAAATCATGTAAGGTGGTAATTATAATTGACAGTTTACCAATTATTGTTGTAAATCTTATTATGCTTTATAAATATATATCATAAACTGTAAAGGTCGTTTCCATCGTAGGTTGGCAATATTGCCAATTAGTTTTAGCGCTTTGGAAAAACTTTTTTTTTTAAATAAGTCAAAAAAATATGCGACACCATGCCCAAAATACAATTTCACACTAATTTCTCTGCTATCAAAATTGTTCTGCCCCTAGCAGCCGTAAAACCTCTTCATACGACAACCAAAAGGTCAACGACCACGGCGCCATCCTCAACCATATGGGTAAAAACCCTTTATAAAGCGCCCCGAATCCCTCATTTTTTACCGACTTTTTTAAACAATCGATTGACGATTTATACAACAAACCTTTCCCATGCTCATCCATTGGCTGATTCATGACTCTTGTTTTAATTACATCTGCGGGAGTACCCATCAGTGCTGCCACCAACCCCGCCATACTACTCGCTAAACAATGGACTAAATGATTATCTTCTAACGTAGTATTCCTCATGATGAATCTTTTGGCCGAATCGTAGGTCGTTAAATCGCCTAAATTGACCAATGCGGCCCTTTGTACATTCGGAACTGACCCTTTCCAGAGTCCTCTCACTCCCGCAGTCCTGACTGTTTTCCTAAAGGCGTCGTAAAGACCGTTAACTCGTGGGGCAAGGCCCATGATTTTGCGCTTGCCTTCCATTTGTAATTGCACTTTGAGTAGGTCGGCGGGACTGGCTATGTATTGTGCGAAAGCCCCCGCTGAGACCCCACACAGGGCGGATTTCCACACAGGGAAGTACTGCTCCGTGCTAGAGTCGAAAAATTTGTCTTTAAGATGCTTGTAGGTGACAATTCGGGTGCCTGAGTAGAACAAGTGGCGGTACAAGGCCGCGTGAACCCCCTGCCATAGCTTTAAAAAGCCCTCTTCGGTAACGATGCCCACGGCAGTGCGGAATAAGCCCCGATAGGGGGCTTTGACCATCTTCGCATCTTTGGTGTTTGCGACTTCACCCTGTATTTGCAGTCGTGTTTTCGATAAATCTAACGGGTAAGTCACTGCAATAGACATATGAGAGTCAAGGACATGAATAAATCAAAATTAATTTAGTCGAATGGCACGACAAACGCCAAGTTTATTCTATAAATAAAGTGTAATTTTCCACATAGTCTTAAGGGATTACTAGGTAGAAAAAGCCATTTTTCTCTAAATTTAGCAATTACAGTTACTTAATTTCTATTTTTACCTAACTCTGCATTCCACGCTCCTACAACTGATACCATGTACATACACCAGAACGAGTCCACATATTTGTGCTCTTTTGGGGGTGGAATCTGCGGCATTTTCACCAAAAATCCTACAAATCAAAGTTCTTATAAGATTCCCATAGGGCAAAGTTCAAAATCTCCCGCACAAAATTCGACCGTGGGGACAATGTGCACAAATCGTGACTGATAAATAACACAGTAAGCCTACATTTCTACTTTCCACGTGCAAAATAAAAATGGAAATTAACGTTATTACTGTTCTGAAGCAGCAATTAATTAAAAAAAAGTACAAATAAAATTTGAAAAAAGTTTGTTGTGACAACATGACAACACTGTACACTTAACCTGTAAATTAATTTGGTAGAACATTGACACCAATTTGGACCAGTTTAATGTGCAAACTCACCATTTATTTGTTTGGTAGAACTTCCGTAACTTCATTAGTTAAGTAAATAACGAATCAGTTATAGATAACAATTGTCACAATAGTGTTTTTTGGGTTACATTGTTGGTGACGTGAGAGATGAGTTGGTTGCCCTGATTTAATTTAACAAAAGTGACAGCTTAAATTCATATTTGGCAACACTGCGGTGTTGTGTGAAAAGTAGTTCCGTATTATTTCACTGGAATTCCTTTCCTCCTTACGTGGTATCCAATTCCTTTCGGATCAGCAAGTTTCACCAATTAGTAATTTAGTAAGTTTAAAGAGTTTGTTTTGTTTGTGTGATAAGAGTTGATTAGTTGTGATAAGATTAATATTCCTCCGCCATGATTGTCCTCCAGTGTTGAATTTCATCAGTGACAGAAGGGAGGGTTCTCGTAAAGGTTTGCGTAAAAACCCAACAAAAACACCAAATAAAGTGATTATCTTCCAAAGAAATGTGTTATTCGCTAGATTATAAAGCGGATGCTTAGTGTTAGTTTTTAAAAATCGATGTATTGACATTGCCGGTGCTATTTGAACTTTTTTGGAGTTAACTCTTGTGCTTTTATTTGTGATAAGACGAACTTGAACAATGGAAGCAATAGCGAAGCACGAATTCAACGCAACAGCTGACGATGAGCTTAGTTTTCGAAGATCTCAAGTTTTAAAGGTAATTTTCCAAAATTTATACTTTTACCGAAAACCACAAACTAATTTTCTAGATTCTGAATATGGAAGACGACATGAACTGGTACAGGGCGGAACTTGATGGCAGAGAAGGCCTAATTCCTAGTAATTACATAGAAATGAAAAACCACAGGTAAAATAAAGTGTAGATAGTAGCAGGTCACATGATAATAACAAAGTTCTGTTGAACAGTTGGTACTATGGTAGAATCACAAGAGCTGATGCTGAAAAACTGCTCTCAAATAAGCACGAAGGGGCCTTTCTCATACGTATTAGTGAATCCAGTCCAGGAGATTTTTCTCTATCTGTCAAGTAAGCACATCCACCAACCTGAAACAAAATTAAGCTATTTATTGCAGGTGTTCTGACGGTGTGCAACATTTTAAGGTGCTAAGGGACGCCCAAGGCAAATTCTTTCTCTGGGTAGTCAAATTTAACTCTTTAAATGAATTAGTAGAATATCATCGCACGTCCTCCGTGTCCCGTTCACAAGACGTTAAGTTGAAGGACATGGTGGCAGAAGAGGTGCTTAAATTTGAGTAAAGAATGACAAAATGCTAATATTTTTGTTTCAGTGCTTGGTACAGGCCTTATACGATTTTACTCCACAAGAAGCTGGCGAACTTGAATTCCGAAGGGGCGACGTAATCACGGTGACGGATCGCACAGATCAGCACTGGTGGCATGGCGAAATCGGGCACCGCCGCGGCCTATTCCCCGCTACTTATGTCACGCCTTATCACACATAATATATTTCTTCTAATTACGTTATTTTTTCAAAGGCATTATTTCACTACTCTTGGAAAACCTACAAACTGTGGGCGTTTTTTACTTGTTTTTTAATTTATGTGATTTTGTAATTTTTTAGATGATTTTAATTGCTCATTGTTTTTGGAAAATCTCTTAATGTAGTTTTAAGATCAAATATTTTTATATTGGATCAATTGTACTGAAAAACATGAAATTAATTAATCTTCAGTTCAGTAGGTTATGGAATATATATAATGTTTAATTTTTTAGGTAGAGTGTATTACAGTTTGCTTACATTTTACTTTGTTCAGATATGCAACGAAATTAACAAGTTAGGATTGAAGTGGAGCTAGTTTCCGTCGAAGATTTAATATTTAAATCCATTTTCCTATAAGAATAGTGCACTACATTATCGTATTTTTAGCAAATCAGATGCCATTTTTGTATTTCATTAAGTTTATGGAGATTTGTGAATTTTATTTTCAAATATTTTTATTTGTATATAATGCGTTAGAGATTATGCCAGATTTTTTTATTCAACACTCAATCATTTGGCATTTTCTTGCTTTGACTTTTAGACTTTGTATGTAAATACTAACATAGTTTTATTATTACAATATTGCATTATTATAATAGGCGAGTATAAGTAAATATATGTTATATAAATAACAAACGTCTTATTCCTTTTACCCCGCTTCCGAAAAGTAAAACTACTCATCTTAAAGGGATAATTCAAATTTGCCGCTGCAATTTTAGTTGGTTTAAAACACCTATGATGACCAACATAACGGCACTAAAGTTCCTTTTCCACCAAGGAATCGAATCCCAGTGGCATCTTTCAACGTAAGTCTCTCAAATTTTGAAAAATCCAACCCATCGTTAAATATCCCATCCTTGAAATCGTTTTAAACATTTAAAAAGCGCTCATATAACACTTTTCCGTTTTTATTTATGTTAATTTTGACAAAAATTACTTAAACACAAACATAACCTAAGTCTTTCACGCATCTTTCTGTTTCAGGTTACTCGTAACTCAATTCTAACGTAAGGATGTCGGGAGGTCTTGACGTTCTCAGCCTCAAAGAGGACGATGTGACCAAAATGTTAGCCGCCGGCACCCATGTGGGTACCGCAAACGTAGACTTCCAAATGGAACAATACGTTTACAAGCGGCGCGCGGACGGAATCCACATCATCAATTTGCGTAAAACTTGGGAAAAACTGCTTTTGGCAGCTCGTGCTATTGTTGCTATTGAACATCCATCAGAAGTGTTCGTCATTTCGTCACGTTCGTATGGCCAGAGGGCCGTTTTGAAGTTTGCCGCACACACTGGGGCTACGCCTATTGCTGGACGTTTCACCCCCGGTATGATTCGCCTTTTTACAAACTTAAATACCTTTATAAATGATGATACTACTAAGGAACCTATGATCCAATGATTTTAATTGTAATTTCTGATAAAAAGTCTAGTTGTCATATTTGATTGTTTTTTGCAGTTTTGTACTGATTGGTTATTTGCAGGTGCGTTCACCAATCAGATTCAAGCGGCGTTCAGAGAACCACGCCTTTTGATCGTGACTGACCCAGCATATGACCACCAACCCATCACTGAAGCCTCCTATGTCAACATTCCAGTCATCGCACTTTGCATCACCGACTCCCCATTGAGATTCGTTGACATTGCTATCCCCGGAAACAACAAATCGGCTCACAGTATTGGCTTGATGTGGTGGCTCCTAGCCCGTGAGGTAAGTCCTTAAAACACATCAACTATCCTAGATGTGGCCAAAATGATGATCAACTTGTTCCCATTGAATGAAAATCAATGATTGTTTTATAATTTTTCCAACTGACATTCCTTTACCCTGCTTAAATCACTCAAATAGTAACAAAACATTGAGCCAAATGTATTATGAAGGTGCTCCGCCTTCGCGGAATCATCCCACGTGAGACCAAATGGGACGTAGTCGTCGATTTGTTCTTCTACCGTGAACCAGAAGAAGCCGAAAAGGAGGAACAAGCAGCCAAGGAAGCCGTCGCGGTTAAGCCCGAGGTGGTGGCCCATGAACCGCAAGATTTGGAATGGAATACCATGGAAGCCCAAGATTGGACTACCACTGAGCCTGCAGCTCCGGTTCCTGTCGCCACGGGGCCTGCTGCGCCTTACCAGCCCGCAACTACTGATGATTGGGCCGCTCAAGTGCAGGAAGAATGGGGGGCCAATGCGACCGCCACTCAACCTGCTCAACCCAATTGGGGAAGCAGTACTTCCGATTGGCATTGATTTTATTACTTATTGACTAATTTCAATAAAATAACTTTGAGGGTATACAAAATAGTTTAAGGACACCTGTCCTGTCCTATCCTTCTATCCTTGAAAGTTGTGTAAGAATCAAAACATTAAAACGCTTGAGGATAGACAAATTATTTATTAAAGTAGCTCCTACTATACACTGGACTATTAGTACTGACCGGATATTGATTATTCCCCGAATATTGATAATTTCCGGCGTATTGATAATTCGCGTCGTTATTATCACCACTGATGTATCCATATGGATTATTTGAACTGTCAGGTTGTAACCACCAAATTAAGAAAATGACGGCACCGGCCACTGTTGCCAAAATAATCGCCGGCATTAAGAAATTTTTAAAGAAACTGTTCTTGCGCAACATATTCATAAACGCACTGATTCCCTTGACAAGTCGTAAAATAATTACAGGCAAATAAGCAAAAATGCCGAGATTTTTATACAGAACTTGGACATCGTAATCAGAGTAGTCATTTTTAGACAACTCGTCTAGACTAAAGTGGAACAGTTTTTGGATAACTATCGGAATTGCAGAAATGAGTTTGTCCAAAATTCGGGAAATGACGTCAGTGAAGAAGTCGTTTTTGAAACTTGATTTGACTTCTTTAGCTGAAGGATTTAATAATTCGGGAAGGGACGGAGCAGCATAGTCGTTGGCACTACGGCCTTTGGGGGATGGGTTGCTGTCATCTGAAAAAAAAACATCAACACTTGCCATCAATACAGATTACCTTTAATTACCTAATTCTTTTTTGATCGAATTAATTTTTTCTTGAATATCAGCAAACTGTTTCGATTGACTCGTCACGTTGTTCTCTTTAAATAATTTATTGACAAAATGACTCATCTCCTTTAAAAGTTCCTCACTGTCTTTTTCTTCAACTTCGTTATTTTCGGTCGATCTTTTCGCCCTGGCTCCTTCATAATTCAAATTGGTGACCAGACTCCTCAAATCGCCGATTTGTCGTTCCAAATCATCAATAATTACCTTATCTTCTGGCCTTTGTACATATTCTGGTCGATTCAAATTATCAATCGCTGCCTGAAGTCCATTAATTTGTTGCTTCAAGTCTTCTTGGTACTTGTCACTGCTTTCTTGATAACCGAATTGTTTCTCAGAACCAACTCCATGAGCATTTCCCTGAGGGTAGTAATTCGGTGGCGCAAATTGTCCTGGAAAAAATTGTCCTTTTTGATTGTAGTCAATAGGCGGGTAAAACGGAAAATTCCGAGAATTCGCCGGCACTGTATAGCCATTACTTTTAACCCCCTCATCAACCATGCAAATGTAGGGGTGATTATTTGGAGCTAATTTCTTAGTAAGCTCGCTCATTTGTTGGGGGGTTATTGTAATTGGCGTTTGCGGTTTATTAATTAATTTAGTCAACATGGATTGAAATTGGGACGATTCGGATTCTTTGGGACGGAGACGATTTATGGCTTCTTCCAAATCGGATAAATTGGTGATTTCGAGGGAGTCACTTTTGCGTTCGGGTTCTGTTTTTTTGATCGCTTTAATGATTTGTTTTAACAGATCGTTGTCACCACTACCTTCACTTAGAGATTTTTCGAGAGATTTCAATTCGGTGAAGAGACTTTCTTGCCGTCTTTTTTTCTTTATTTGTTTCTCTAATTGAATTAGTTTTGCATGGATGTCATCTTCTTCGTCGTCATCATCAGGTAGTGACTTTAGGATCTTCCGAATATTTGTCAATTCACTTGCCCGAGCTGAGGTGTGAGGGGAATCATCGATTGTCTCATTTTTGTGCATAAATTCTTCAACAATCGATTTAAGTTTGGTAATTTCATCCTTTTGTCGCATCAATTCTTCTTCCAAAATTTCGTCTTTTTGTTTCTGCAAGTCGATTAGTTCTTTTGTCTCATTCAAATCCTTGATGACTTCCGTTAACTCAATTTTAATTATAGCGAGTTGTTCGTGATTTGGCACATTCTCTTGAATTTTCTCTTGTCTTGCTTCTTTTCCAGTATTATTTTTCTGGTCCAGGACATTTATAATTTTTTGTTGGTCTTGCAATAATTTTACTAGCTGTTTTAATTTTTTAACTTCAGTTGCCAATTCTTCAATTTGTTCTGTTTCAGTTTCTTGCACTTTGTGACACTGTTTGTGACACAGTTGTCTGATTTCATCTTCAACCGATCTTTTGTTTCTCACACTTTCAGTCGTTGTGGTTTCTTGATCTTCGGAATCATCCAACATTTCCCGAAGAATATCAAAAGTAAAATTTTCAATAGCACTACCAACTTGTGACACATCATTTTTAAAAATTTCAAGAGTCTCATTCGTTTTATGAATTGAAGCACTTTGGCAGGTAAACAAATAAAAAAATGTTAAATATAAAAAAACTACGTCCATTTCGAAGTTGTGTTTAATTAGAACTGTTATCCGACTTGCAAAAAATGTGGAACATTTGCAAAATGCTTACTAGTATTATTGCTCAAAATTTCAGTTTTGTAATAAGGGGTTGCTCAGTCAAGGTTGTGATCTAAATTATTATAATAGCCTTATTATATCACTAGCAAAGTTGGCTTTATCCAGCAAACAATCGTTTGTAATGTAAGCTGAGGGATTTAATTTCCTGTATACTAATAAATCGCTTCCTCGGAACACACTTAGCAATTCAATAATTTGTTGAGTCGCGGTGCTTGCGCCTGACAGGATCGAGATTTATCTTAATAACTACGTCTTTTATTTAATAATTGATCGTGAACTTTAGTATAATTGTGTTTTAAGATCCATACTTTGCATTTCGTGTAGGTTTGTCGAGGGTTATTTACAGTACGACCAACGCTTAAAAATTATGTTCCCCAAAGGCGGCATCAATTTCCATAAGTTGGCGATGTAATGTGGGAAATAAGCAGCGAGTGAATTTTTTATGGAGATATAAAGGGACCATTTACCTTTTTTTGCTATTTTTCTAACTAAGTACGCTTTTCTACGTGAAGGTTTAATGGCCCGTATTTAGATAAAGTTTATTTGGTGAGAGTGCATATCGAGTTTGTTTTATTCAAGCAACTACCTACATAATTTGATTAAAGAGAAATATTTTCATGTTCGCTGCAGTTATCCCAAAACGTGGTGAACATGTTTTAGCACCTTATAATTAAATTACTTGTCACCGTTATATCAATTTTTTCATTGAAATATTGGAACCAAAAATTTAATGCACTCGCTTCGCTTGTGATGTTAAAATATCTAAATTATTAATTGATGTCATTAAAAAATATTTTTACATTCTTTGCTGCATTCGTCATTCATTGTGCAAAAGTGCTTACAAATAATAATTTTGCTAATCTAAGCATAACATATTTGTTCTGGAACACATTTTTTATTCAAATTCATAATAATCATTATAATTGTTTTACTGGGTCAATTAAAATAAATATATGAGTTTTTTGACAACCAAATAAAATCATATAATCCCAATCCTCCATCTTATTTATCCGAAAATACTGTCCAGAGAGAGACAAACCGATATGAAACCACGACCTTAGGGCAATTTAATATATAGATTATCCCTATATTCAAGTGTCCTACTTTCATCTCTCGACTGTACCCAACAATAACAAATCTTGGCGTTTCCGACTGTACGAAACTCCGCCCCTGTCGCCATTTTATGAAATTCGTGGAAACGTTTATAGAAGGCGCCACGGATTTGTGAATGCGCCAACAAAACTTTTTTAAGTACGCATCTTTTAGAAATTTCCGTCGGTTTTGTTTACAACTTGAAATTTATTTGTTTTCACGATTGTGATTTAGGGCCTTTTGTGGCTTGGTTTTAATGGATAAATACTGCATATCAACGATTTTTGTTTTTTTTGTAAACTAAGCAGGTGTCTATTTCTCGTCTTTATCATAACAACTAAATAAATAATCATTTTTGTGATTTGGGGCTCAATTTTTGACGTAAATTAAGGTTATTAAACTTTTATGAAAATATTGTCCTGTCATTTTTGTATTTTGTCAACAAGTTGCTGGAGGATGTAGCGGAGGTTAATTCGGAAACTACTATACATAATTATAAATAATTTAAGGTTGTAGCCGAAAATACATTATGTGTTGATGTTTATTTTAAGCACAATATATCGCTACTGTACTTCATTGAATATTAAACTGCTTAAATAATCTTCTTGTTATACTCGTATTAAAATATTTTATACAATCAAATTGTATTGTCAATAATGTTTTGTAAATTTGATTTTTGGGTTTTTTTTATTTCCAAAAATGGTGGAGGCGCTGGGTTACACAACACTCAGTTATGCGTCAAATTTTCTTAAAATAGTTACAAGTTTTATAATTCCACATTAATTGCTATAAATATAATTTGGACCACAATTTCAACACAGCGTTACAAAATTTAAAAGTGAAAACCACACAGGTGTAATTTCATTGTGTTCAGATTATATAAAAATATTTGTAATTATTTTACATTTTTATACCTAAAAAAATAACCAATGATTAATATTTAATGAATATTGACTTGAAATTAGTAACATAAAGTAGAAATGTGTGTGACGTTACTGGCAAATAATTTCCCCTGTCATTAATTACAAGTGAAATTAGTTTGTTTTTCACCACATTGACGTTTAAATGGATAAAACATGTCGTTTCATCTTAATATTAAATTAAAGCTCATTATTGATTGGAGAACATTTAATCAGGAACACAAATACCGACGAAAATTTAAACTTAAAAATGTTCTCATTTTAAAGTTCCCTTGGTGAATATAGTGGGGTGGTTATTATTATTGTCTACACTATTATTGTTGCTAAAAAAGTGATTTCTAAAAGTTGTGTGTTAAAGAGAATGGTAAACCGTTTTATTAGGGGTTGATTTTTCCAAAGGCCCGCCATTCCCCCCTACTTGGTCATTGAACTCCCCACCCCAAATTTACCCTCGCGCGCACATCGATTCTGCGACCATAGGTCCGCTATGTATGTCGCGTAGTCCTTCGACAAGTCGCGATATTTATAAATTTTTTTAGTTAAATGGACGTTGAGAAAAGTGCTCTCGATGTGTTTGACTTGTTGTAACAAACCGGAACGTTCGAATTGCCCTCCCGGAGCGTTTTCGAGCGTCGCTCCGGAGGACGTCGCGACGTCCGTGTGAATGTTTGACAGGTATCTTGGTCGTCGTTGACGGCACGGTCTTTTGTTTTGAGGGTCGGGGGGCGTCCATCGACGCCCTGTGTGTGCAAATCAGGTAGTGGCGAAGTTAAAAGTGTCCAAATTTGAGGCGTTTGAGTGGTTTTTGTGCGTCTAATTTTGAGGGAATTTCAACCCAGCGCCTTCGCCATTTTGTACTGCTTTAGGCGTATACAGGTCGTGTTGACACGGCGCCCCATATAATACCAGGGCCGCAAATTGACTCAAAATCGACTCGGTGCCCCTTTTAGGGCCACTTGTGGGGGTTGGGGACACAGGGCCGAAAAACTGGGTCGGAATTTCCTCGCGGTGAAATACAGTGGATTTTTACATGAGTGACGTTTTATGGATAAGTGTGGGATTAGCGCTGGAGGGGCCCTTTCAGTATTAGTGAAGTTAGTAATTTTTTGGATTGTTTTCAACAGAGCCGGATTCAGGGGTAAACCGTGTTTATGTTGCAGGAGCAGAAGCGGCATCGTCATGTGGTAGGCGGGGCTGGGGGGTGTAGCCCCCCTGTAGACCTGGCGCCGCCATCACGGATCACCACGGCGACCGTCACAGGTAAGCTGATTCTAATTAATATACATAAGTGATATTTATGCAGGATTTTAATAAACTTGGGACACTTGATGGGAGACATGTGACTAAAGGGGTCACGTGAACGGAATAATAATAATGGTCCATCCGGTAGTTTACGACAGGGTTGCCAGCTGACACGAAATTTAGATAAAATAAACAAGAAAATATTGCGATTAAATATTAACATAATTATTTAATCACGTGATGTCGGGGATCAATTTTGAAGTTCAACACGATATCAAATGGAAAATTCTTTGTTTCCACTGTTTTATGCAGTTTATCTGCAACTTATAATTTATTCTAACTCAGTTTCTTGTTTCACTACAACTTATAACCTTGCAAACTAAGATTAAAACTTTTGTAATTTTTATATTATAAAAGAAATACAACAAAGTTTTACTGCAACAATCGATATCATTCTCCCCTCGACAATATTATATCATTTTTAAACTGTAAACAAGTTTTAATAAAAAAATAATAAATTCTTCACAGTAATGTATAAACAATTACAATTAGAATAGAATTTCACTGAACGAACAGAACAGCATTTGACGTTGAAGTAACATAATTATAAGCAAATTATTTAATAATAATAATGGACAATTTATTTGAAATTAATATAAAACAAGTCGATTTTTAATGTCAACAAAATTAAAAATAATTTTTGGTGGATGCGCCGGGCTAATTTAAAATGTATCAGATTTGTTGCAACAGTGGTTCGTAACACTGACTACTACCTGTTAATAGTAAAATCTGCTCTGGTAGGCAATAAAATAAATGACTTTTTTATGATTTGAAACTAGAATTGGGGATTTACGAACGTCAGCTAAAAAGCAGTCGTGAAATATTTCAAATGTTTCAATAAAAAATGTTATCAGTTTGAATGACAACAGAATTGAATAGAATGTTTAATTGATATAATCAAGGAAAAAATTGGTGGATGTGCCGGTTTAAAAGAAATAGAAGTAATCACTATCGCCAAGTGGCAACATTGGCTTCTATTTCTTGACTTAAGGAAATTAAGTCGGTACTGCTAGTTAAAAAGCAGAACTCATTAAATATACAGACTTGCTACTTGTTCTAAACTAGCAAACTTAATTAATCATTCTATTAGTTTCATTTCCTTCAAAGATAAATTTGACAATTATAAGAAAATTTGAAAGTGCGCGACCATTTTAATTATGCTTTTGTGAAATAAAGTTGAATAGACAATTTTAATTGTGTCTGAGACTATCATTATTTATTCATCAATTATCTAGTTATCTTGATAACTAGAAAAACTTGACTTTGTTTTTTTCATATTTTATTCAAGTTGGGTAAATATACCAATGAAAATGTGGCAAACAAAAAACCAAATGTTTATCTGGAAATAAATATTTACGTAAATTTGAATTCATCGCCTTGCGTCACTTCAAAACGTCAAATAACAATTTTCCAAAATGTTGTATTAGTCTATATTCTCTGCTTGTGGATAAAACGTTGTATTGCATACGGGTCTTACGATGTACGAGTATTTTATCCACTTAATTAAACGCTCGAGCTTCGTTCTCGGGTTTAAACCTTTGCGTGGATAAAATGCATTGTAAAACCCTTATACAATAAATAACTATTTCCAGTTTCATGTGATTTTGTTAGATTAAATTTTCACCTTTATAAGTAAGAGCTTTTAGATGTCATGTTACATGTTTTTATCCATACTTTTAAAACATCGTTAGTAAATATATATTTAGGTACCTAGGTAAAGTAAGTACGGTCTCAATTCTTTTGCTTTAAAAAACATGTATCCTCTAGATTATTAAAAAAATCTGTACCTACTTTGATAATATTGTTTACTACAGTATCCCAAATTAAATAGGAAATCTTCTAAATATCCTAGCAATTTTTGCTATGAATTTTATAACTATATTGTTACTACACATTTATTTTGGTTCAGGGTGTAAAAATCCCTTAAAAATTGCCTGTCCATTTACTTACATTTGAAAATATTATCACCCAATATAGTTAAATGCAGGTATAAAATCGAAAGATACCCATTGATGTATTTATCCCATCTCAAACAATTACCTCCGTTCGGTTGCTCGAAGTTATATCAGGATTTTTCAGTGGGGGATGTGAGATAAGAAGGAACGATTTTCTGACGTTCGCACTGGTCCAGAAAGCACATAATAGGAGCTTGATGAAGGCTTAAGAAACCCAACACTATCAGAGAATGACACACTAGCATAGATCTACTAAGAGACGTTCTTGAAAACTTGGCGAATTTCATTTTATTTCTTTAACAACTTTTAATGGTCACGCCACATATGGAAGCTATTTCCGCTTTTACCCTTAAATAAGTTTTTTAATGATTGAGCTGACTCTTTTCACACAAAACAACTGCAAAATCACGCAAATACGAAATTATGACATAAAACGTGACAAAATCATTGATAAGCGAGGGAAAAAATGAACAAAAATTGCCACTTACAAATTGTAAATGTGATTTTTTCGCGGAATTAAGGTTAAAGGATAATTCCCCTATGACAGCGCCGTAATTGGCTGGCTCTCAGCTTGTCTTCTCTTTTCTTTCTCCCGTCAGCAAAAATGTCAGATATGACGTGGTTATATTGTCGTTAACATTTTAGTTTTTTCACCAAAATTATTAATTTAAAGGACTTTTGATGACTAAAAAACTTGACGAAGAACACAGTTTAACGACGTGCTATTCGTAAGCTTTGCAGGAGATTAAGAATGTGCTGCTATAAGTTTTTATTGCAAGTTCTAGCATAAACTTGATTAAAACACTCCCCGTGTAAAGAGTGTTAAATTTCATTGTGTTTTTATTTGAATCTAGTTAAGTGTCATAAAATAGATCATTAAACCATTCAGTTTAGTTTCAAATCAGCCGCCAAAAAACTGAATCGATGGCACACAAGCCCATTAAAAAGCTTCGTGAATATTACCAAACATTAAGTCAATTTTACTTTATTAGCAATTCAAATCTGATGTATTTGCATATGAAAATATTGATAGTTAAGTTTTAGTAGTGTCAGAGTCGTGCATTATTTAATAAACATGTCACTATTCGAGATAATCAATATTAGTCTTGTATGAACACAAAGTTCGTTCTCACATAATTTAATATTTATTGTCATTCTGTTTGATACAGTTTCACTTTGATTTGTCTACTTTTTACTTGTCACGGTTGATCTCTCTTTTCGGAAATTTGACGCCATTTTGTCACTTTGTAATAAATCAATTTTACAGCGCCAATTAAGGCAGTAAATTTTCTCAAGTGCTGAACGATTTTTGTTATCAGTAGTGAACACAGCTAATTGAACCTAATCAACTACAAATTTCTCAAAATTTTGAAATTAAATGCGTCACTGTCAACTTTGATATCTCTTCTCTATAGGAAATAATAAATTTCGTAATAAAGCATTTCATAGCACCAACAAACACTAAATATTACAAAAGAATATAAAGTTTCTTTAAGATATCATGCTCATGCACTGGTGGACACGGAATTTTGGACAATTTGTGATTCGACTGACATAAAAATGTAAAAAATGTAGTTTCGGTTTTTATCCTGATAGCTAGAGAAAAAATGACAACAAATTTCTAGCATTGCTGTTTCGGAACATGATGCCAAAAATAAATTTCAACAAAAGCTTTCAATTTTAGTTTGAAACGTCAATCATAATGACACTTATATTGACATTTTTTGAACTGACAAATTTGATGTCCAAAATTTCGTGTCCGCCACTGTATGAAGTCGGTTTTGAAATATGATGTTTAAAAAATCAACAACTCGAATTGTTAAGAAAATTTGACATTTTGTAACAATTTCATAACCGATAAGAGTTTAAGTGCTACAATAAACTTTTGACGAGATGATATTAAACTAGCTTTTATAATACTTTCAACTTTAACCTCTAACATGCAAGGAGAGAGTGGAACGTATCAAATCAAGGGTAATGTACTCCAATTTTGGGTAAAATATGACAAGAATGAGGCTTTAATTTAAATTATGTACAACAGTTTTCAAATATGTATAACGCCATAATTAATTTACATTATACTGTTTACCAATGGACCTGGCCATAACAATATATTGCAAATAAATAATTTATTATCATAAGCGTTGGTCAAAGCGTCATTTAATACAATTCGGGTAATTTATTCCTGGATTGAGCAATTTTGGCGAATGCGCCGGGAAATTAAACTGCCAAATTCGACATTTTTGGCAAAATTGATAAAAATATTGCCGTGATTTAAACTAATTTATTAATAATATAAATCACATTATTTGCGATTAGTCTAACATGGATGAAGTATTTTCAGCAAAAGCGCGTACTAGTGAATGATCAAAGTGACTGCTTTGACATCTACTTTATGACACAATAAAGCCTGATTGACAGTATTAATTTAATAATCGAGAGCCCTATTTCGCCATGTAATTGAAATTAGTTTAGCATTTCAGTAATGATTTTTCGTTGCCAATTTAGTTACAATTTTTTTAAATAAGTCAACGTTTGTTTCGGTGATATCTCCACAACTTTCACACCCGACATAAATGCACAAAAGAGATTCAAATTGATTAATTCACACGGAAGCTTTATGTTGACAATATTGATTGTCACATAAATGCATAAACGTAACTGTTAAATAGCAATGCATCAAGCTAATCAAGTTGGCATTGAAAGTAAAATGGTGAATGTGCTGCGCCGAGCGTCGCTGCAATTTTTGACATCAGCTAACTAGATTTTATTGGATAAATGAAATAAAAAAATTATGGTGTGATGAATTAGCGCAATTTTTAGAATAATGCTTTCCTGGAAACAAATCAATTTTAATTGTTTCAATTTGGGGCATATTTTCTTTTAAGCGCTGATAGCAGCGTTTAATTGAAATTTTCGAATTCAATTCGGCAGTTTTGTACCCTAATTATTCGGCTCTATATAATAAAATACTTTTATCACTACAACCATCGACGCAATAATTTATACGTTAAGTGTATTTTCGCCGTCATTAGGGTCGATTTGAGCAGCCTTGAACTTTTTAATGAGCAAAACGAGACGTGTCGTCGGATTTCTGAAATTGTAGTAACTTTCTAGTTTAAGCAAAAGTCAATTTTACAGTACCTGAAGGGCCAGTGTAGTTAGCTATTGTTTTTTACTGCGTCGTTATGCTGTAAATTGTTTTTGAAGTCATTTTAAAAAATATTGATAACAAATAAATGATTGAAATTTGGTGGAGAATTTGGGTCCCATACCACTTAGATGTTGTGTAAAGTGAAATTAATTTCCACTAATGATATCGTGCTCTCCCTAATGTTTACCTCATTAGTAAATTTTGCGGCTTCAGGCTTAATTCTTGGCAAGTTGTGTTTTGTAAACACGCAGGTAACCGTTCGTTTGTGATGCATAAGCATGAGTAATGAAAATTTTCGGTAAAACTTGTATGCTAGACGCTAATTAAACAAGAATTTATTTATTAAAACACGGCTATGCAATGTTTAATTAAAGGGATGTAAAGCTGCTAAACTAAAAATTAAAGCTGAAAAAAGCAGTCGATTGCCCAAGTATGCAGACTGTCGCAATAATTCAAAAAATAAAATTTTTAATTACTACCAAGAGAAAAAGCTAAATAATAAAACATTAAATTAAAATATAAAAGCTGATGTTTTATTAATATACGAGTATATTAATACTATTAAGACTACAATCCTATTGGCACCTCTTATTAAGTATTATTAATGTTAAAAAAATTGAAATACGTTACTACAACAAAAATTTCTAAGAATAATAGCACTAAATAGAAAAAATACATCAGTTTGATTTAGGAAAAGTTCACAACCATTTTACAAGAAATATTATTACTGATTATATTGATTTGTTAAGTTTAAATAAAAAACCTTAAGAAACATTCTTTTTTATGCTTTATATTAAAAATGTAAATAAGTGAATGAAAGTGCAGGTGGAATTATAATTATGTGATTTAGTTTATTTATCATTCCGTATAATCAAATGTCGTAGAAATTTTATTGAATAATCCTTATTAGAAAACTGCACTAAAAAAATGTGATAATTATAAAAAAATTTATACTCACGTTGTGATGGTTAATCTAACATTGTTTAATTTTTTCTGTATTTTGTGCTTCTGCTCAGGCTTCTGTATTCTGTCTTAAAAAGCTTTGATTTTGATATTCAAAAAGACAACAACATTAATTTGTTAATTTTTAATTAATTATTTTTCTATTAATATATACAGGATGTTAAAAAAAGTATGTAAAACATTTCAGGATGTAATAGTATGGACCAAAAGAAACAAAAAAGTCTTAATAAACATGAGTCCGCAAAATAACGGTTTTTTCTAAAAAATAGTGTACAATTTTTTCTGCTTTGGTTTTACTTCAATACCTATTTATAAACACAACAAAATGTCACTGTTTCTTAATTAGAAAATTCGTATTCACAAAAATTTGAATGTCGTATTTGAAAGTCGTATTTTTATAACTTTTGTCGATGTTTATTAAAAAAAACTGCTTAATGTAGGTATTTAAAAATAAACAATCAATTATTTTATAATAAAGTTATCAAAAATTAAGGTTTCTATTTATTTATTTTAAGAAAGAAAAAAGAAATCGGTGTTAGCCTTTTACTGAAAACAAGCCCAAAGTTTCCGTAAACAACACATTTTTTGTTTTAATTTAACAAAACAATAAAAATAGTTATTTTGATTATAAGTATAAAAACGGAAAATAAAATTTTCTTTAGATTGAAACAGGTTTTGCTCTTGTCAATATAGTTGTCAATTTGTCATCTGTCGCATTCAAATATTTTTTTCTGAAATGCCGCACTTAAATGCCGAGAGCATCAAATGCAAATCAAGATAATTAGTTGAGTACTTACGTGAGAACCTATTGAGTAGTGAGTACTACAGATTAACTGTCAGTTCTAACTTAACCTTTTAGAATTAAGCCATGTTCAAACTATGGATAAATATAAAAATCTGACATTTTTTTATGCTTTGACATTTTCCGATTTTTTTGCAATCAAGTGTACCTAAAACACAGTTTTTGCGGACGAATCGTTGCTGTTTCCGGACGAGGTGAAACCGAGTCTGGAATAACAGATGAGTCCGTAAAAACCTCTTAGGTACGTGTTACAAACAATATTTTTTTGTTAAAGCTCCCAAAAAACTAATTCACACCTTTTATTAATTAACAAAAAATTTTGCCACCATAATAATCAATTTTATTTTTTAGTCCGGAACAACTGTTTTTGGGGACTGACTACCTAAAATAACCATTTTACGTACTATTTTATTCAGTCTGGAAAAGACTCATTTTAGTCCCTAAAATGGAGTCCCTAAAACAGCTGTTTTTGGGAACGTATACAAAAAATAGTTTTTACGGTTTTTTAAACAGCTCAGTTTCAATATTAGTTACTTTGGAACAGAAACTGATTTATTTAAAATGTGATGATTCATAGCTGAAAAAATAAATTTTACCTAAATATTGAAAATTTTCGTCGTGTCCGTATAATTTGTCTTTTCTGTGCAAACAACAAGGTAAAGGTTAAATGGCCTATAGGTGACAAATCGTCCCTTTCTATCCATTTTCGTTCCACTAAAAATTCCATCGATGCTTTTTTTGCTGACCACCGGCTTCCCAGTTCACAAAAGGTTCATCGGCGCCTCCTAATCAGTGAGCTATCTTGCGGAAACTCTCTCGAGGCTTTAAAGAAACCCAGACAGGAGAAGAAATCATAACAGTGCTTTTCAACCAACGTGTCACTTCCAAGGCGCTGTTAATCGGTTATTCCCTGTCCGTGATCGCCATCTTTAAACTATACCTTCATTGATCTAATTGGCCAACCCTTCCGATTTAATAATGAATGCGCCCCGCATACGGGAGAATCCGGATCACCGGAAAACCTTCAATTGAGTGTGGCGTAACCGCCACGTCCTCAAAAAAATTAAATTTTACGGTCAATTCGCACCTGGAAAATCCTTCGTGAACCACTCGAATTTCGGTCTATTACCCCCGAAATTTAGTTAACTGGCGTTCTGTCGTTCCTTCTGTTCAACGCTTGGTAATTTCGAGTCTTAAGAGATGTTTTACGGGATGTTCTCCGACTCATGGTCTTGTCTTTCTCCGCGTTGGCCTAGTTTAACTTGCGTAATTACTTGTTGGGGACTTTGGTTCTCCGGAATCTAGGAGCAGGGAGCACCGTATTGCCCTATTCGAAATTTTCTTGCAACTTGAAACACTGTCTTCTTCTAATTAAATAACGGATGTAAAATAAAATCGACAATTTTCACGAACGATTTTGAGCCAACTGCCCAACATTTTTTCAATGACTAGCATGCACATTTCTTGGTTTTTTCTAATTAATAAATAACAGAAAATATATTTTTGATTGAAAAAAATTAGAAATTGCTCGCTACGGTCCTGGCTCGGAGCGGATCAATCTCATTTTAAAAACTCGACGCCATAACACCTCAAACATCCTCGAGATAGACTCAAACTCGTTTAAACTTCCGAAAAATTGTTTTCAACCTTTAAGATTGTTTTAAAATTGCTTTTCCTTACTTTCATTTAATTTCGTTTTCACACACGCACCTCTAAAAATTTCGGGACGGGTGTTGTGTTTTAATTTCAAAATAGCGATAAGATTGCAACATCAAAGAATATTTGTTAAGATTACAAGATAAGGAAAAATGTGCCCGAGTAGAATAATGTCTCGTCATCGATCGACACAGTTTCGCCAACCCACCGCGATATATATTTCAAGGAATAAAAGACAAAATCTGAGACTTAGATACTCAATTGTCCTGGAACTGCATCCGTAAACTAAGAATCAATAAAAAACATTGGATGAGTCTAGAATAGGAAAACTCGCTAAAATTTTCATAAAAATTCACATAAAATCTGTTTCGCAGGGGCGCGCACTTGAGCGGAAAATTTACTACCCGTAGCATTAATTCGCTTGATGTTTTCAATAAATGCGATTGGAAATGTTCGCGGTTTTAAAGTAGTAATGAAATTTTTTGCATTGAATTGATTACTCCTAAATCATATTTTAAAATAAAGAGGGTGATTTGTGGAGCCATAACCATCAGGATAATGAGTTATGCAGGGAATTTATCGGTGCACATTATTACCAACTTTATACTTCCAAAACACCAAACTTCTTGTCGCAAGCTTTTAAAGTTCAAATAGTGGTAATAAACTAGTAAGACAGCTGTCATAGCAAGACTTTATCTTCTTTAAATGTGACTTAATCACGTCTTTATGAAAATAACTTTAGAGATGGAGTATTAGCATTTTTTAACCATTTTGGGGAAACTCGCGTAAAAATTTTAAATTTTTTTCACATTTAACATGATACACTTTGTATTCAAAGTAGGTTTTTTAAGAATAATTATTCATTATTTATCTGAGACGATTCCCATAAAACCAACTGTTTATTTTTATTTTTTTGTATAGCACAAAAATAACCAATCCGATAGAATGATCGGAGATTAAGGTATTCCAAGGTTTACTTATGAAAATTTTTAGGTTAATGCGTTCCGGGAAACTTAATTAGCTTTAGTAGTGGTATTTTAAGAAGGGGATTGGTTGTGCTAGTGGAGAACTGTTCTTTGATAAATCCCATATACTTAACCGAGAACTGTGTAAGCAGTGAAACTTGAAGATTTTGCTATTACAATTTCAAATATGTTTCAAGAAGAGACGTAGACATACTAAAGTAAATTATGCAGAGCTATTAAGTGAAAAACTTTATAAGAGAAATGAGCGTCCTTTAAAGGATCAAGACTTTTCCAATTATAAAATATCGAAGTTAATATCAAGACAAAAACCGATTTGAGGCCGGAACGTCTGGATAACGTTATTTTATATCTTTTTGCTATTTTTTAAATGAGGAATGACACCCGAAATTGGGAATACTAAAATAAAAGGCGGATGAATAATTTCTTTCACAAAAAACATAATTTCGTGAAATGAACTAAGAAATATAATCAAATTTCGCTTCCATTTCGGCCTGATATAGCTTTCTGAGAATTTAATTTATCTGAATAAAAAATTCCAAATGCAAAAGTTTCACTTGCAAAACAAACATAAGACTTACGGAAAAGGGATTTTTCTTAGAGTAACTTTAAGATACGTTGTATTGTAAGGCAAGTGTTAAAACAAAAATTGGAAACTGTCATTTACGTCGGTCAGGCGGTAAATGCTTCTAGTTTAGTTTTCTGATAATCCATTTGAACCGATATTACCTTTGTTGTAATAACCAATCCAACTATTCAAGTCTAATTATATCTCTGCATATGCGTTGCGGGTCGAGTACGTTTTACAATGTTGCAATAAATGAGGGACATTCTTGGAAATTAGGACATAAAAGTTAATTGTTGCATGCAGATGGATAATCAAATAGTAGTGTAGAATTAAACGAATGTACATAGAAAGAGGGTGGGCCACTCATTGATTTCTTTTTGAAATTACTGTTAAAACTATATTTCAATTCTAAAATTGATTAAATTTAATTTGAGCTCTGTGTCTTTCCTTTGACAGGTACTACGAAAATTTTTTCGACAAAAATTGAATTTTATTTTGTTAGTTGTAATTTCAAAATCATTTTCTTAATTGAAGCAAATTACCATTTAAAAAAAGAAATGATTTTTGCAGAACTCAAAAGCAAAAAACAAAAACCTTCCAAAACCATTTATACTTAAAAAAAGGATTGCATTTTTGTAGTAGAAACGTTACATTTAAATTGAAAAGGTTGCCAAAATTAATCCTACACCTGTTATTAATAATTAATTTGATTTTTTATTTCATAATTGGAGACTCTTAGAATAAATAAGACAGGTATTTACTATCATGTGCAAAAAATTGACTTTCAGGAGATTTAAAAAGGTACAATTGACATTAAGATATACCAGGTGAATAAAAAGAATGAAACCAAACGTTTTTTGCTTAAACTATTTATTTTTTGAAAAAACTAATTGATGAGTGCTAAAGTACTATAAAAATGTGATAATTTAACAAGAATAAAATTTTTCGAAATTTCCTTTTATTTTTGAGTTCTACAAAAAAAATATTTTTTTTAAATGGAAACCCACTATAAAATCATTTTTCTCATAAAATCTATACTCTAAGGATTACAACTTTCTGCTTTATTTTTAATTTTTTCAAAAAAATTTTTTCACATAAATTGCAATTTTGACAAAAAAAAATCGCATAACTCAAAAACAAAACAAAATTTCGTTCTGAAATTACACATTTTTTATATTACTTTAATTTATATTAATTATTATTTTCCGGAGGCAAATGATTAAAAATAAAACCGCTTGGTTCCTTACTTTATATTCACCCTGTATGTATAGCAGATATTGCATAATCAACGATGACATACTACTTTTCAAAGGGTGGGTTTACAGAAAGTGAAATAAATCAAAATTAAGTTATTCGCAATTAACTTCAAAATCCTGAAATCTGATGATTGGTTGTTCATCAAAATTCAACCAATCACGTAACGAATTAAATTTAATTGCAATCAAACATTTAATTTAGCTTCTATAAATCCACTCAAAGAATGTTACACCACGACATTAAGAGGTTTCATGAAATTCCGCATCACATTTAATTTTTATACTTTTAGAACACACTCCCCAAACTGAGTTGTAAATATGCCACCGAGACCGAATTACTGAATTTGTAGTAGTGAAGGACGCTTTCCTGGGGTTGAAAAACGTTCAGTAAATAAAACAGTTTTGTGTAAGATGGGATTAGAGTTAATAGTTGGCACTAAAGCTTGACAGAAAAATCCGTAACCGTATTGTCAGCGCAATAGCACTTTGGGCAAATGGAAGGAATGCTATATCAAAATGTCTAGTCTTTTTGAATTAAATGAAATAGGATTACGGATTGAATCGCTGAAACTTTTAACTTTTCTTCGGTTTAGTCTCGGTCGGTTTAATTCTAATTGTTAGTAGGTAATCTTGGCGAAGGTGGAATTAGGAATTTCCGATTGGTACAGTCTAAATTTCGATTAGTTATCGTTAAAATTAATTGAGAAAAGCCGTTAGCAATTACAGAACTGATTCATGAAATAGTTTATGTTTGTCAGTGTGGCAGAACCTCTAAATCGAAATAAATAACTGCCGTTAGCCAGACTCCGACTATCGATTAGCGAACAAAATGTGACGCTACTATAAAGCCGGCTTAACTGCAGACAAATGTTCCGCCATTGGTTTCGTTGACGTGTGTGTTATTGTTGCAGATGTCCTGACAGCGGGGCCAGGGCCTCCAGAATGCCTGTGGAAGAAGATTATGGCAGAAGACAGATTACGCTACAGCAGCATGCTTCCCAGTCGCCGGTACCGCCGTCCTTGCAGTGTCCCGTTGGTTGTATTTCTGCGCCTGCAGATCATCGCTATGCAAGCGATAAGAATCTGCTTGATCCTGCTGAGCGCTACTCAGACAGGTTCGGTTCGGAGCGCAGCAATTCGGATAGGCTGCCGTCGGGAGAACGGTACCAAGGGGTGTCGGAAAGGTACCCGCTGGGGGAGAGGCCTCAGACCTCCGTTTCGTCTGAACGCTTGCAGCCCGCCGAGGAACGAACGCAATTCCAGACGGAACGATACCATTATGCTACGTGTCAGAGGTACCCGGAAAGGTACACGCCCGTCGGTAGCCTCGATAGGTACCACACGCACACTGTCGATAGGTACTCGAGAACGAGCACTCCGACCGATCGGTACCACACTCTGTCTGACAAAGACAAAACTAACGCTTCCGATAGATATACACCCATCGAGAAGTACCAAGGGGAGAACTTCAGTGCCAACGATAGGCACAATTCCGCGCAAAGCGTCTGTTCCATCGAACGTTACACGCCGACGGAACGACACAGAAGTAAATCAAGTGACATGTACAAAATCAGAGAGAGATCAGCCAGTTCGGATAGAAAAACTGAACGGTACCAACAGTACCAGAACAGGTACGACCAGTACGTTCCTGAACGTTTTCCCGCTATTCCGTGTCCTGAACGGTTCGCGACGCAGGAACGGAACGAGCGTGTACCTTTCACTCAAGTACCTTACATGGAACCACCTTCTCCAGCTCCGGCAAGCGATAGATTTGTACCACCGCCGCCTCTATCCCCCGAGAACACACCAAGTCCCGACTGTTTTCCTAATAACGCTTTTCCTTCTCCTACTAACACGGTACCACCCGCACCCGAACGTTTCATTCCACCACCACCACTATCACCTTCGCCCACAGAAAAGTACTCCCCTAAGAAAGTCGAAAGGTACGAAAAACAAAGGTACCCGGATCGCTACGACCGGTACCACCGCAACCAATACTACCCCCCAAATGAACGCTATCATGTAAATCCTGACCGTTTTGTCACCAACGACCGGTATATCCCACCCAACGCTCACATGCCCGTCGAACGGTACGTTCCCCAACAGCAGGAACCCTACTACAACACATACCAATCGTACGAACGCTATCCCAAATTCAACGCAAACGACCCGTATATGCGACGCGATTTAGCGTTCCATTACCGCCTTCCGCTTCCTTATTCCTCCAACCAGTACCAAAGAATCCGGTACTCCCACATGGGTACCCCAAACCGTGTTAAATGTTGTCAGTACCAAGACGGGTATCAACTATCCAAATCGAGTCCCGGTTCCAGTTCGAGCAGTTCAGTGACGAGTCAAGGCAAAGACCTCCACCAAAAAGAAGTACCATGTGTCAACAACTCCAGTCTTCAAGAAATGCAGTGCCAAAGCTACCAAACTTGTGCGTACCAACAGGAAAAGGGGACGCAGTGCGGCAAAGAGTGCGTCGGTTTTGTGTCGCCTAATTTACGCGCGAAAGGACAATGTCGCCACAGCATCTGCGCCAGTCCTAGCGTGGAGTACGTGGGGGCTTCGGGGGGTCGACACGTGTGTGCCACCCCGCCCCCGAGGGGCAGCATCGGCTCGGCCGACGGGTCGGTCTGCAACGACAACTGCTGCACGACGAGGAGGTCCCAGAACTCCTTGACCGTGGCTGTTTGGTAAGTAGTTATTTACGTCTTCCGTTCTTTTGTTTCACTTTTTTCATATTTTATTCACGTTGTATTGTCTAATTGTTTCGCGAGCGACTCGTTGAGATATTACCAACGTCTGAAAGTGAAGTGAGTAATGGTTTAATACGCGGGAAAAGTGGAACGGTAAAACGCTGAAGCGGCATTCTCGACGTTAGGTTGGCGGTATTTTATACGTAATTAGACTTAACGTCAAAGGAACTGCTGTCACACCGGCTCCGATAAAGTGCGAGCAAAGCTACTTACACTCTTGAACTACGCAGGGCATTTGGTGTATATTCTGGTGAAAGACATCGTCAGCGAAATGTGCCTTTTCACCAAACTAAAACGCACTAATTAGAAACAATAAATGCGAACGCTGAAGGATTTCATGCAACCAGGCATGCCGTTACAGACAGCTGTACGGACTTAAAAATACATAAAAATTTACATTATTGCCAACCGCTTGAAGGATTACAAGAATTTAACACACCTGTCAGCTTTGGATGACCACCATTAGGGAGAAAAAAAAAGTGTCTCAGACGCAATATTTCACACTTTTGCCAAGCAGACAATACGAAAAAAAATATTGCAAAAAAAGAAAATTTATGGATTGTAGGTGTGAAGAATAAACGAAAAACTGCCACTTCGTTTGGAAAGTTGACAAACTTGTGTTACTTCTTAGAACTTTGCTAATGATACCTTTAATAGTTAATATTAGTCCCCACTTTGGCTTTGGTTGGAATAATTAGTGCCTAAATATTCTATCGAGCGGTCCATTTTAATATTTCAGTACTATTGAATTATTAATTTCAATTAACATAATTTACTGTCTGTATTATTTTTCAAATGACATTTTTAATTACCGCTTTTGCTCTTTTTGAAAAGAAAAGGAAATTCTAAATTTGTACGAATTTTGATAAAGTGGCGTCTTAAAAAATGATGATGTCAAATACTATCCGTTTCGTCCCACTATCACATTTAATCCATCGACCAAACAAAGGAAGTCCAAAGTGGTCTATACGTGGGATTGGACACAATGGAGTTGTCGTCGGTCTTTGAATTGGGTCGTTTTATCAAATGTTTGCAGAACGGCACGAATTACAAACAGATCGGTATTAATGTCCTTAATCACTCTGGTTAAATGTCAACGATGTAGCCGTTGTGGTGTCATAATATCATTATTTTCGTCTACAGGCTGCCAATGACCGACAAATTCCAACATAGTGCTACCAACATAAGTTTTCATGAGAGAACACAGCGATAAAAACGAAGGTTACTGTACAAGGAGTGCGTGTTTAAACTTAACAAAATTGCTGTTTTTTCTTTAATTTTGTGTTCAGTCCTAGCATTCTCGTTCTTTTATAGCTGCTACCAACTTCAAAATTAATCTCAATTAATCGCGGATTAGATTATGCAACACAAATACGCAGTTTTTGTAGGCAACACAAAATACTTCTAATAATTTAAATGTTGAGCAATTTCGAAGAACGTGAGTAATTGTTTATTCGCGTGAAAACTGGTGTTTAAAATTTTCGACTTTTGTTCAAGTTGGAGGAAGTAGGTCACACCTCAAATAATTGCCAGTTGTCTGCTAATAAAATTTCTCACGTTTTTAACAAAATATTTAAATAAAAAAGTCGTTTTGAAATTGCAATCCAAGGTTTTAAATTTCACTGTTGTCTGGAATAAACACATTATTTATATTTTCCTAAATTAAATAGTAAACAGAATCCATTAAATAAATGGAAGGGAAAAAGAGGATGGAAAATAGAATTGTTTTAAACGTTTCTATGTCGGTAAAATAAAAACAGGTGTGGTAACACTAAACAACAAAAAAATTCTCTGTGAAAACAGATCCAGTTACAACAAAAAAATGAAATAGCCTTGCCACAAGTATTTCCATTATTGGGTTTTATTTTATTTAAAAATTTATTTTTATTTACATTTTTAATTTTTATTTACTTATCTGTAGGTGTTTCAGGTTGGGCAATCTGGAAAATAAAATTCACCAACAGTCGCGCGTTTGAAGTTTGATGTGACAGGTGTATTCTCAGGTGTAAATAATACAAAATGAAAACGTGTGAACATACGGATATTGCGGAAGTTTTCACTTAAAACATTGACAAAAAAGTGTAGTTCACATAAAGTCTATCTCGGAGTATCTTTAGAAAATGGAATTAGACGATCTGTAAGTCGTATGTTGGATTGTAAAAGCCATTTTGAGGTTATGTGAAGTGTCCCATCTGACTTGAATTTCCGAGTTAATTCAACGAAATGTGATAATTCCCACACAAAGGCCTTAATTTCATTTATTTCATGTAGAATTCGAGTTTAGTTTATGAAGGAAAACTTATTTTTACTGCGGCTTTTATCTCGGAAGTTTTATCTTTGTAATGACTGCGAGTGTTATTATGAGTCAGTTCGAATTTCCTATGTTTTCTTGTGCAATTAAAAGGTAATCATCGTCAAGTATGGAGTTTTAGACAGAGCCGTACTGGGGCAAGTGTGTCAATGCCAGGGCGGGACTGATATCGGTCTCATATTAAAGTCAAATAAATTAATTAACAGGTTAATGGCTTATTATGTACGTGAAACTCTAAGATTAAGTGTAAAATGTTGAAAGTGGAGTCCTGACATAAGCTGTGATAATATTACCGTGTGCAATGCAAATTCGGGGCATTATAAATAAGACTTATCGTGCAACATTAGCTTTGCTGTCGCGGCAATTTGAATAAGAAAATACTTATAAAAATTCATCATTCCGAAGTTCTTCTATCTCGAAAGGCAGCTTGTTTCACGACGACAATAAAAAGGTGAACGCAAGGGGAAAGGTAGTCACGTGCGACCTTTGAATTCGTTAAAAGCTTCTCCACTTGTACACTGACCCGCAAAATAATCGTATCATTTTCAATGTCTAAAAATGACGCCACAACATTAAAACTCTTCCCGGTGATTGATCTGTTTTTTGATCAAACAAAAGTGAAACTTGTTATTTTATCATTATTTTGGAAACGGCGTTAAAACATTGAAATGTTTAGCAAACGCATATTATTGATTCGGTCTGGGGGTAGCTTGCAATGCGAAACATTTTTAGATCGCTGAATAGGGAATTAATTAATTGGAGCGTAACATGTATAAAGGGATATCTCGAAAATAGGGAGTTGAATATTGTTTTGTTCTAGAACATGAAATTATATGTATTTTGCAGATTCATGGATGCGGTAATGGTTAATATAAGTACTTCACCTATTTTTAAGAGAAAAAACAGAAGAGTTTATTTGAGTGTCAAAAATGTTAAACTTGCCCTCAACAAACAAATCCAATAGTTTTATGAATGTCTGCATGCAAATGTCAGATTACTATTGAAATTGCATTTCTGATCGTTAATACTATGAACATATTGGATATTTTTTAGTACTGAAGAGGGTTTTTTATTTTTTGTTTTAGAATAGATTATACTGTTCGTATAGTTTCTAACATGTATTGTTTGCCATATTATATTGATATTTGTATATTCCCTAAAATGGAGAAACTAATCCAAGTTACAGTAAACACAATTTAATTAAACACTAATTACTGTTTTGTATCGCTATAGATTCGATCAGTGTAATTTGCGGACTTATGAGGTCTCTATTATATACAGGGGTGTTCCATTTTTATTATTACAAATTTAAACGCGTGATAGAATATTCAATTTTAAGCCAAAAGTTTCCTATGAACATTGTATATCGAAAGATACCATGTAGGTGAGCTAAACGATTTGAAAGGGGTGCGTTTTTTAATGGGTTTTTCTCAATATTTCATAATAGGTAAAATTACAAAATTTGGTATACATCTAAGCACATTCAAAGATCAAATATGGAAATTTTCAATCAGGGGTGTCCTAAACTGAAGGGGCACAGAGTAAAAAGAATTTAATATTAAATTTTAATGCTGTTTATGGTTTGTAGCACAAATTTTAAATTGATTTTACTCAAAAGCGGAAATTTCTATCGAAAAAACGCAAGAAACTTCTTTTGTAAGAGACGGAATTTAAGATTTTGTTGCTGAAAGTGGCAAAAAACTAAAGCCAAAATAGTTGGGGTATTTTTTACCTTATATCCCTCAGGTTAGGACGCACCTGATTAAAAATTTCAATACAGGTTTATAGAAAACTTTTGTCTTGAAATTGAATATTCTTTCATTTATTTCAATTTGTAACAATAAAAACACTCTGTAGATTCCAAAAAATGTTTGCAAATTATTTTTGTTGTGAGATAGTCAATACTTTTTAAAGCCGTTGAATAAAGTTTAACAATGACAAATAAGTAGATTAGTGGAAAAACAAATGTTTTGTTTAATTTTAAATAAAAATAGTAGCTCAAATCTTGGCATTCATTAATTTGCAGCACAATTTCTTTCTATCTAATTCCTACCCTCATCCTGAAAGCACCGAATGCGTTCTTTGTCTAAGTAGTTTCAATTAAACGCTCGAGGAACCTTTTAATGTTCATTTGCGTCTTTTTTACCTAAAACTCGACTTTTAAACGTTACTCAAAGTACAAAGCTCATCAAACGAACATTATAAATCCCTCAGAAACCGGTTAAAGTATGATTCCACGTACTCATTCTTTATCTGCAAGGTATTTTGCGCTAAAGTAGACTCCGCCATCATCAATTCGTCTTGGAGAGATCCCCCGAGTTCCAATATCGGTAGTAAACATCGATAAGTTTATCTCCCGTATGCTAGAAGCGAAGCGCAACACCTTCATTTAATAACTATTCGATCGCTCTTTTTTTCTCTTCGGTGGAGAACAATCATCGCGAAGCGAGTGCATGATAAAACCTCTAGTTTTAAATAACCCTGTAAAAAATTCCATCTAAGCCCGTTGTAACTCGGTGTGTGTTTTTCATAAATGGCGTAATATTTAAAACGTCCACGCGTCCTTTTCCTTGTGTCCGGTTGTAAATTACGGTGCAAATGGGGGAACTTTCACCCTGACGCATCAAGCTTATATGGTGTGGGTGTGCTTATTTCCCTCTCTTTCCACGATCGATTTCTGACCCACTCCTTGGAAATCCTTCGAGGTTACAGAGGAACACGCACCAAGAATCGTGATCTTCGTCAAAAAACTGGACAAGGACTCGTAATGGGGGATGCAAATGAGTGATGTTGCGAATATGAAACGGGGATTAAGTTCGGCGTGATCGCAAATAAAATCCCGACTGATATAGACAGACGCATTGAAAAAATTATTGCGACTTAATCTGTCCATTAGCCCCGGTAATTAGTTGTGTTTTACAGTGGCGTTTAATGGGAAGTCATATTTTATATTCCCTTGAATATGACACGTAAAATATTGAGGCCCCGGTTGGATTTATCGACATTTTGCATCGATATTCGCGAAGGGGGGAGAATGTCGCGATGCTTGCGATAAGACATGTTTTAAAATTGCGAGGGTTCGAATTGATTTTTTGGGGGAAAATCAAGAGCAATGTTGCGGATATAGATGTGTGGAGTAACATGAGCAAATTAATCGCTGATTTGTGTATACGTTAATTAATTTCAGAGGCAATGTCACAAGTAGATCACTCAAATCCGATGGATTAGTGCGGAACTGGTGCTGAAACGCTGCCGATAACAATGCGTGATGCCCATGTTACAATATATTCATGTGCGGCTGGGTTAATGGAGATATTGTGGGGATATTAACTGAATTATGTAATTGCTGAATTATTAACGGTTTTTTTAAAGCTAAGCTAATAGATTTTCGCAATTGAGAGACGCAGAATAGAGAAATTTAACCTAGAGAGCAATAACTGACCTGCATTATCACAGAATGTACCTACTTAAAGCATGGTAAATAAAAATTTCTAACACTGAGACATAATTAAACAATGGGCTGTAGTGCCATAATAAAACTCTAAAGTGCATTTGTGAAAAAAATATTTATTATTAATTACCTATAAAAAAATAATTTTGTAGCTGTATAATAGTACCGTCAGAATCAAAATGACATTGCAGAATATTTTCATGAAATACTTTAACTTGTCTATAGCTAATATAACCTGAACAATGTTTCATAAACATATCTATAGGTACATATTCTATAAACATAATTTTAGATAACAATAACAGATTTTAATTCATTAATTAAATAAATAAAAAAAAACACTTAAAACAATAGGATTAGGATATATCTTTGTCACCCCATGCTAATGTATCAAATTTTCTGAAATGATGTAACGTTTATCATCATAGAATGACAGAGCAACTTTGTTTTGATATTCCGTACAAATACAAAGTGATCCACAATGACTGAATATGTTGGCAATCCTGACCCTAATTTTTAAAGCTTACCATTAGAGCACGCTTTTGATTAAAAACAATTTTGCAGTGTTTCAAATTATTAACAAAAATATTTACTTTCAAATCTGTTGCCAACAGACTCAGTCTTTCTGGATCACTTAGTAGTATGGAAAACTAAACGAAATTTATTCATGGTTCTCCTAATTTCCAAATTTGAAGTAGGAAGATTTTTTGTTCCAAATGTATGTTTTCTAAGATTTTATCACCTATTAAATTAAGGCCCCCCAAAGAATGTACAAAAAAACTAAAAATGTATTTTTAATGTTCATCTTCATACATCGAAATCAATACGCGAAGTTACCCTTTTTTAAGGGCGCGAGGTTTACAGCAGTGCGGGAAGTGCTTTTTTTACACACTGACGGCATTTGACGCACTGACAGAGAAACCTGACAACTAAATTTTAAAGTAAATATGTATTTTAGTTAATTAAATTAAATATTGTAGAAAAAATGTTGTTTAAATTATGTGTGCGAAACTGTTTTTTTTTTTTTTTTTTTTTTGATAAAAATAACTATTCTTTCTTATTAAGTTTCACCGTTAATAAACTATTGTTTGTGGTGACGTTTTCTTTGATCCTTCTTACTGATCTCAGCTGGGAAGATTCATCTATGTGATGGAGTTTTTTCATTATTTTTTTCGACTTTAGGCTTCAAAAATGCAAAGGAATCGCTTGAAAAATTTAGAACGCCACAAACATTTCAGGCTTGTTATCATATATTTTTTTATCATATATTTTTTGCTGTTTGTTTGAAAATAATATACATATTTTGATAAAAACAGCTTTCATGTTATTTATCTCTTTTAAATTGGTAACGTTTATACAAGGTAAGTCTTAACTTATACTCATAAACTTAGCGAATGAAAGGTTATGAGTTATGATCAATAATAAATAAAAAAAAATGAAAAGTAAGTTAAATAATTTTTTTATTTTTGTCGAATATCGATAAAAATTACTACTTAACCTCGCCAAAATAAAGAAAGTCGATTCACTCAACAAATATAATGTCGACATCAGTGCAAATTATCTAAGATTTTAAAGTTTTTTAGTGTTTTTAACACGGTATATCTCGGTAACTAAGAAACTTTTATTACATTTTTTTCACTATTAATTATTATTTGGCATAATCCACCTATCATATCCTATAATTATGCATATAAGTTAAGTAAGAATACAAATTAAATTGAAGTTACAGTTATTTTATCAAGAATATAATAATATGGTAAAAACAATCATATAAAATAAACAATTCTTTGATCTTCTATGTAACATTAGAAAACAAATCGTCAATAAAACAATAACGAAAATAGATCCATGTTTCAAGTTTTGAAAAATGGTATCTACAAATTTTTTAATACCTACCTAAAATCCTGAAATTGGTTTTGTAACGTGCCACTTTGGGTGCAACTGATAAAACACTCGATATTGAGAGTTTTAGATAGGTTTAGTTGAGAATGCTATAAAATTTTCGCATGCAATTTGGGCGAAATAAGCCGTTTCTCTTTATTAAATCGGTATAAAGTTTAAGAGGCACTTAGGTAAACGTCGCCACATAGTTTGATTATTTAGTTTACGATAACCGTTCCGGTCTAAAGTTGGAGTTGTGTCGAGGACTATCAACACTGTAAGGTTCCCACAAAAGCATGATTTAAGCTCAAATGTCTTGAATAAACCGGAGGAGATTCGGTGCGGAATTCCGGTCTCCTCGCAAGGAGGCAGCGTCCGTAATTGGAATCGTAACTCGATCCAGAGGGTAATCTACGGCGAGGCGATCGACGACACTGTCCGGTAATTTCCCGACCTAATTTACGATCAGCGGTAAAAATAAAATGCCACGAAAGGAATCTATGGAGACCGGAAATCAATCATGTTTTTATAGTGGAAGCCGGCCGCTATCGGTGTACGTACATGGAATAATAAAGGCGTGCGCTTGCTGGGGAGAAATCCGGGTCAATTATACTTCGCTCTTCGAGACCCAATCAAAAATTTAATTGGCCAACAACATGGGATAATTAAGTTGGAGTTGGAGGGTTTGCGTTTTTTGGGGATGCTGAAGGAAAATTAAGACGGGACGAGATTTATTATAAGGAAATGGACGGAGAAATACGCACAAATTAAATCTAGGTATTGTATTGGGAAAGAATAGAAGAAAAATTTTGTATTGCGTGCTTCTAAGTTACCCCCAAAATAAGATCGCAGCTTGATGAATAGAGAAAGTGCTTTCAGGATTCAAGAAAAAAAAAGCCTTTTGATTTGTCTTAGAAAATATTCGGCAGCTCTTAAATACATTTTTTATTTTTGTAAAATTGCGTCAATTTCATTTCAAAGTTCGAGTGTGAACGAACCATCGTATTGAAAGTTATTAATCTGACATTTGGTTCGTTCACAACTCACTCATATCACCGCCAACTATGACGCCAAATTTAAATAAACACCTGTTATAATCGTCTTTAATTAAACACACGATAAATAAACAAGTTAAAATGTAAACAGCAGAACATGAATTAACAGTGACACAATATCATCATGCTAAAATAATGTAAAATATGTTTTGTGACTCGAGGTCGAAATACCTCTACTATCTATTTCTAACCATATTTAGATAGGTACATACATACCATATGAGTATTTCTTGTCACTGGGATGTAATACTATTCTGGCGAACCTTTTATTACATAAGTGACCCATATTATAAGTGTAGTTCATTAAATAAAGCAAAAAATTAAGAGTATCCTTTTTGCAACTGCAGTGTTTTTTTGTTAAACAAAATGTGTTTAAAGACAATACGTGTAAGCAATAAAAATAACACTCAACAAGAAATGGGTATTCATGAGGTAACATAATATTATTGCGAAACTCATTTATTTAAATTGTAATTGTAAACATGTGGCTAAAATTTCGTAAAATCTTGTAAGTTGTGTATTGCTAATTTTTCTTTATTTAGAGAAGAAATTATAACGACTAACATTGTAAATAGATATTTTTTTCTATTCATTCGTGGCAACAAGTCTTCCGTTTTGGTTCTATTTTGTAGAAGCGGCAAAATTATGATTTGACCATGAAACGTCGATTCTGAACAGCTTATTGAAGTAATATAGAATAAAACTGGGCGAAACAATGAAATTTTCGGTTCAAAGAAGTTGAAGTTTCTCGAATGAAACCGGGAGATGTTAATTAGTTTGTGAAGTACGTACAAAGCTCAAGACTTTCATTTATTTTTAATAAATCATTAATGGAAAGAACAAAGGACTGTTCGAATTAAATTTGTTCAGATAATAGATCCGTCGTAATATTTTTCTTTAATTCGCTCTCTTCCAAAAACGACTCTCTGTTATATAAAACAAAAGCTGCGTCTATAAACCCGTAACATTTCCGATCGACTCTGAATAATTTATCTGTGTGCCAAGTCACTTTATACCGAGTGAAATATGCCGGCTGTAGTCTCTTCTTTAAAAATAGATATTCTGGTGTTTGCTGACAAGACTGTGATTTCTCTTCGATTAAAGACTGGTCATTAATAAGTCGAGCTTTTTATTCAATCTCGTGTTGGGAAACTAAATGACGATTTCGTGAAGCAAATCGTGTTGAAAGGTCCCATTGGGCGTCGATAAGAAAACTTCCACTTTCGTTTTGTTACTTGTAAAGTGATTTTGTGGATGATGTTCATTCATTTAGTTCCTCTTGGCGCACACGGCTTTTCACGACCCGAAATTAAATCCCTAGACCCTTCTGTTACGTCTTTTATAACCCAAGGAAAAATAACTCGCCACTAACTGACCCGAGGTTTATTAAAATTTACACATGGCGACTTGCAAAAGTTTTTTCAAATTTGTTAGCCAAGCAGTGTGGAATAACTGATAAATTTTGATCAGCTTTTACAAATATCTCTTGACATAATTCGGCTGTCCCAAGAAAAATACAGTAACCAACAATTAAAAAAAAAGAGTTTTTTTATTTTCATGCTTACATTCATTTAAATACTCATTAGTAATTATTCGTGTAAAACTAATAAACTAAATTGTTTTGTTAAAAACAATAACCACAGCGCAAAAGTCGTTTTCCCAGTGTAAAATACAGTATCTACAAAATACCTATTTTTTATAACTTGATAATGACAACATAAATTTACATAACAATATAAACAAAAGATCTTAATCGAACTTTTTGTTGTTGGTTATTATCTGCCACATCTCTGTTGAGAATGATCGTCTTGTTTTAGAATTGAAAGAGTTGGCGGTAATATAGTTGCTTTCCCAATTGTAAAAAAATATAACTTACCGTCGTAGGAACATGTTTCGGCAACCATCATCAGCATAAATTTGAATTAGGTACATTAAAAAATTATCACATAAATTATTAAAATTTTATTTGGAACCAAATTACTTGAAATTACTTGAACCAAAGAATATAATTAACTCGTAATTCATATGGATTTTTTTTTAATGCAAAAGTTAAACGTGAAGGGCCACCTTCCCGGAATAATTGTCTTTTTTGTTTTTTTTTTTTTTTTAATCTTTTGTTCTTTATGTGAAAATGTCCAAAACTTCCGTAAAAGAATGGTTTCCTGCTAAAGAATCAGAGGCGAACATTTGACAGATGTTGTATTCCATGTTTAATGGCAATGTTCGAACTTGATATAAATACAAACTTCAATTAAAAAAATGAGTTTTTTTTAATTAAAATTACATCTCCCGTTGGGACACCCTTTATCTGCACTATTATTAGTTAATTGCTTTTGACTCAAAACTGCTTTATTTTAATTTGAGAGTAGTATTTGTAAAAGTGAAACTAATGAAAAACACACTATCTGACACTATAAATTTTTCATTATAAGTAATTTTTGGATCCAATAAAACATTAATTTAAAAGTAGATGCAGTATTTTATAAAAAGTTGCTGGGACGCCGGATGGCGATATCTTATAATAAAAAAATAGTTGCTTTATCAACCTGATTCGGTATTTTAAATTGTTATTGTTTCAAAACTTCCTAGAATTCCAGTTCTAATTACAAGTAGCCTGTGGGTATTTTTTAGTTCGCTTATAAACTTGTTAGTCTGAGAATTATTCTGGTTCGAAATACTACAACCCCCGAATGAAATAATAAATAATGGTGTTTATTCATTCAAGTTGTTTGCAGAAACGGAAGAAAAAGTCTGCATTCTAACTCTACTGACCCAAATTCAACCCTCTAACAATTCGAAACTTTTTGTTTCCCTTCAGTTGAACAAAAACCCCCATTCGAGTGCGCGTCTCTGATAGCACCAATGATGATTGATGATGAGGATCGTAGGTCAATCCGTAATCAAGTTTGACACCAGCTGATCTGACCGATAAGAAAATCGTTCCCCCGACCCTCCGATATCAACAGTTTATCCAAGATTGACCGTTTAGTAAAAATCAAAGTTCGAAACGCTGCCGGCTACCAGTTGAACGATGAACTTCAACTGTTATCTAAGGGACGTGATAGCGTTCATTTGGTCATTAAATGTAATACGAGTAGGAGATCGGGTCGTAATAACCCCTCAGGGGGCGATCCGGTCCGTCGGATTTCCCGCCACTTCATAGCTTCCCTCGAATTACTATTATTATGATTGTGTGGCACATCAAGTGGCGGCACGACCACCTCGGAATAATCGATTCCGGGAAAATGTTACATAAAAGGGGCGATTTATAGGTCGCGATTAACGGGAAAATATTACCAATAAACGATGAATAAGGGGAAAAGACGGCAACAAAACTAATTACAGATTTTTTTGTTTGTTACTATAAAAAATAAGTTTTGTAATGAGAATTATTGATTACTTCTTGGTTTTTGCTTTAAATTCGCCATATAAGTGTCAAAATGGCGTCCCCGGCTGTCGGAAGAACCCAGTCATATTTCAAAGTTATTTTCCGCGTTGAAGCAACTTTTTTGAGAAGTTTATTTCAATCCTTGTATTCAATTCCTCATGCACAACAGGAACCGATTTATTTCACGTACATACAAGTCTAGTATTCACGATTTTATAATTTGTTTCGTCGAGCAAAACTTTCTTACTCCGGAATTATCTTTTCGTTTATCTTGACGAGTAATTTATATTCAGCATTCAAAGGATCAATTGGAGAGAGATTTCATCAATCCAACTCGAAACAAACTTTATAGAAAAGGCAATAAAATTAGCATTGCGAAATTTAGTCGAATGCATACAAACCCGATTTGAAATTTGGAAATTTGTTATTGTCGTTCTTCAACTTCAACAATCCGAGGCGATTTTTAAGAATTTGATACTGGTGTAAAAGTTTTTATTGATATATCGAAGAATTTTAAATTAACTTTTTGAGAGGTTACTGAAATAAAAATGGAGTTGTAAGTTTGGAAAGAAATTCGATGTCGAGATGAAAACGGAAACGATGCACATATCGTTGTTTCATTTCCAATTTATTTACGCTATAAAGGTTTGAAAAACTGCAAACCATACATTGTGCATCTGTCAGTACATTTCTTGTATTTTTTTTGTACATATTTAGTTTTGAAAAGTAGCGAAAATATTTTCATTTTACCGTTATAAATTCATGGAAATATCTGTTTTTTGTTCAAAATATGCTTCAGATATTCATATCGTATTGACTGGTGGGCAACTAGTTGAATTTTAAATATGTATTTTAGCAGTCGACGAACTTTGAGTAATTCGAAGAATGTTGGAGCAAAATCTATGTTTGAGCATAGACAACTAAAAGCGCTTCACCTTCTTAGTATTAGTAATATTAATTCACAATCATCAAAAATGCCTAGTTACTCCCAAATTATAATTAATTTGAAAAAGAGGTATTTTTAAGGGTTATTTTATTTCTGAACATTGTATTCATTTTTTATGATTTTTTTTACAATGTCCAGCGTTACAATCTAGATTAAAAATAGGTTTTTATTGCAGGCCATCAAATTGCAGACATAAAAAAGCACTAAGTGGGGGGAATAAAGCTGTCTAAAAATTTGTGATTATTAGTTTTTTTATTAAGACTCAGTAATGTTTCCCTCTCTCAATTTTTTCATGTTATCATGTGAAGAGGTGTTTTTTTTTAAATTTTTAATTGAGATACTAATGTGATAAAAGCTCAACCCGGCGCATCCACCATTTTGCAGTTGAAATTCATTAGATATTACACAAAGAATGAATTGCAAAAATTTCTATTTTTTGTTGCATCTCTCGATTTACATGTTTGCTTTTTCTCTTCAACCCTGGGAGTCTACGATTTGTTTGTCGTTGTAAAAGTGTTAAGGCATGCTTAGTTTTCTCGGTATCGCCTCAAGTTTGTTAATAATTTTAAATTAGTTTTTAAGGTTGGTTTGGTAATTTCGTTGATAAATATTTAATTTAAAGCTTGTGTAAGTTTGTATAGCCTGAAATAAGTCTGTGATATCCGCACCACTAACAATAATAGACTTGCGGAGTGGAGATAAAGGTGTTCTACTTCCCGGATAAATTTAGGATTTAGGAGCGCAACGTCTCCGATAAGTCCGAGCCAAGCTAGTGATTTTTTCGTTTATTTTTCCAGTGTTCTTTTCGCAACATTTGTTTACTTTTTTTATGGAGTAGGCCGTTACGATTTGATCAGATCGATTTAAACAACCCTTTCCGATGGTACATTCCAGGTACATTAAACAAGCAACTCAACCCCGAGTTCGATATCTTATTATTATACGAGAACAAAAGCGTCCAAGTTTATAGTCTTGGGAATAAAGGAAGTTGCACTTCAACTAAAAGCACGTATTCGGATAGAAACCGCCAAATGACTTAGTGGAGCCTGTCGAGAATTCCAAATCGGTAAAAATGTCTTTAAACTCTTTACTGCTCTACAAATACGCTCCTAATTCAATCCTCCCAAAAGGGTGTCAATTGCAATATCGATCTCAGGCTCCAAGACACGCAATTAAACGAACCTCCGACGTTATCAGTCATAAAGCGATCCGGAGACAATTATTGAGGAAACTAAAACGGAAATGTTCGCATGAGTCGCTTTCCGGGATAAAGGAATTGCCGGATCTTCTTCACTGACCCTTGTCGGTGCCTGACGGATCGTCTGCCCTTTATATATTGTTTCCGGGAGTACTGTTTTCCAGACTTGCGGTCAACCGCTTTCGGTTTGACCGACGTGAGTTGCGCCGACCAGATGGGCCATTCCGTTAAATTACTGATCTAATTGACGCTGGAGAAACTCCAGGGGGCGCATGGATACAACAACACACTCTCCATTAGATACGAACTTTGCAGAATTACACTAAAAATGAATCTAAAAAACATTTCTAGCTCTTCGAAATGTAAATTTGTGTTTTTTTTGTTGTTGTAGGAGGGCAGCGGCGCCTTCGCAGCCCCCAGCCCCACAGCAACAGCCCTCGCCGCCGCAACAACGTACTACCACTCCAGTAACTGATGACGCATCATCATCCGACCCGAAACCCTCCGAAACACCAGAACTTCGCCAGCCTCAACATTCGCCAGCGTCGTCGAAAATCCCACCCGTCCAAAGGGCGGTTTCCTTGCCAGCAACCTCTCCCCCGGAACGGCCCAGGATACAACCCCGTCTAGGGTACACCCAAAGCGAGAGGTTGCCAAATCGGCCATCGTTAGCTCGATCTTTATCACGGAAAGAAATGATCAAAAATTACATAAAGAAGGAAACTGCCACTTTTTTCGGTGTGGATGAAGAGAGTGAGGAGAAACAGCAAAGGAGATGGCTGGATCGCAGGATCAGAATGGCTTCCAGGTATTTTAGGGGAAATTGGAGTGGAGTGTGAGGATTGAGGGTTTTTTACAGGACGTATGGGCCGTTAAAAGATGAGTACAGGACGTTGGGGTCGACGTATAGACGGACCATTTCCGAGATGGCTCCGGGCGGCCGGATGTCGGGACAGTTACAAGCTGAAAGACCTGATGTTCTTCCGGGGCCGAACGATGTTGTAGACACTAATCAGGAGAGGTTGCATGAGGTCACGGTGCGGCGAAAGGACTCGGTGGCGAGAATGACCTGGGACGGCTTGTCCTACGTTGTTAATGTAAGTGTCAACTAGCACAAGAGGTTCCAAAAACCGAATTTTGAAATTTCAAAAGTTTATGTGTAACCAACATACAGGGTGTTTCCCCTGAGAGAAATTTTTAGTAAGATAAGATACCAGGAACATGGAAAAAATACCAAATTCTATCTGTCAAACAATTTTGATATTTATTTTTTGACATTTAACTTTTTTTTCCATCTATTTAAGGTTACTGATGATCTTGTACAATATACGTTTTTTCATAATGATTTAGTAAAGGTATAAAATTTTTGTTAATAAAAGCCACAAATAACGTTAAACATAGTTACATTCAGAATTCAGTTTTTTTGTTTCCTCTTCTAATAGTCTGTAGCAAAAAAAAACTTGAAAAATTATTTTTTCAAAAGAAATAAATAGAGTCAAAGTACAGTTGCGGAATTAAAATTTTGTGCTGTATTGTCATTTTCATATTTTAAACTTTAAAACAACCTTTGTCATGTTTATATCATTTTGACTTATTTACTTTAAAAAATAGTGATTTGTGATGATTTAATTAGATTTAGTTCAATTAATAAATTTCCTAAGACAGACAAATTGTTTAATTAACAATTTTAATAACAAAAATACGTTTAATTGTCAAATGTCAGTCTTGATGACAGAAAAGGTAGTTTACAGTGAACTTTTTAAAGTTACAGAAAAATACTGCTCGAAATTTTAATTCCGCAACTGTACAAAATTTAAACTTCCATCATGTTTATAGGTATTTTTTTATTTCCATGTGCCTGGTATAACCTTACGTGGCATTTTTCGCTGGAAAGCGAATTTTAAAACACCCTGTATTTGAAAGTCAAAGAATCTGTTATGAAATTTGAAACGTATTTTTCAACTAGTTATATCAAAAAAAAGATGAAAGAACTGGGGTTAATTAAAACGTAAAAAACCCTGAGCAACTGCGCATTTTTATCATATCGCCTGCATTTGGGTTTCATGAATAAATAAAAATCACTTTTGATGAAATCATATATTTATTGTTTTTCCTGGAAGAAAGCCTGCAGTTTCGCACGCCACTGTATTCCTCGTCCTCCCGTAAAATCAATACTTCCCAAAACTTTCCTAAAACATTTTGATTACCTATTCCAACTGTTTAGTTACGTCCCAACTCCTAATAATTATTGTTTAGAAGCACCCACTTGAATATTTAATACGAACACACCACTGTGAAAAATCACCGGCTTTTCATCCAAAAGCGTTAATTCCAGTAAAATAATTTGAAAGCTCGAAGTAAACCCCTGCTATTTGGAAATTCCGTTCTTCGTTTCTCTTTCAAACCCCATCATTGTTAATTCGCAAACGCGTTTGTTGTAAACAATTTTCCAAACATAAAAATAAATTTCCGCTCCATTTCACACTCGTTTTTTCTTCTTCTTCTTCTTCCTATGTAAAGCTTAACACTTTAGCCTCGAGGGAACGGTCCCTCCTCCCGCGAAATGACAGAAATCCCTTTCATAAATCTCTCGGCTGCAGCATTGGCATTCCGCAAACGGAATAAATCTGATTATGCAGGAATAGAACGCTTGTCTCTGGTCGTTTAATAAATGAAAAAGCGTCGGCCGGGCGATATTTCACCAGTTGAAATGTTAGCGCACTCTTACATGGTGCACTTTTGACGGATTAACTGCAAGGAAAGTGGCGGCCGGATAAATGAGATGGCGCAATCAACGCTCGAAAAGGGAGAAGATGCGATTAGGAAAACGCACTTTATCAAACGACGAGAATTTTGATTAAAATCGTGTTTCTAGAAGAGTCTCAAGATAAATCATTTCTGATCGCGAAATTTTAATATTTTGAAAGTTACCGAAAAACAAAATTAATACACAAAATATGTATTGACATTTAAAATTTATTGATTGTCTTTATTGCGACAATAAAGCTTTCATAAAAGGAAGTTATATTTCAATTCTAAAGTTTTATTTAGTTTACAATTTAATTTTTACCCAGCTGTTTATGAAAAAAAATCGTTCAATTAATTGTCTCTTAATGCTAAATTTGCCTGAAGAAGTATGTTTACTTAACAAGTGGCTGGCTAAGTTTGTTGAAAGAAGCACGAAATTTGTAAAATGCTGCTCCCGAATGTAAATAATATTTTGAATAATTCACAACAAAATGGTGAATATTTTAATAAATGTAGGTAGAATTAAATTGGATTTATTTTACATTTACCGGTGTTCATGAATAATAAAATGTTTCGTGATGCTACTGTTACTTAATTAATTTATTTTCAAACATAACAATTGACATATCTTAGAAAAACATTTAATTAAAACAAACAAAGAACGTATCAAGCTGTCGTGTATTTCCCCGAACACAATGTTTTGACTGTTATTTAGTTAACGGTGGTCTTGTCTCAAATCCGAAGAAATCTCACGTCTTCGCAAAGAGTAGATTTGTACGTTTGTTGTTAAAACAAATAGAAAGTTTTCAGGTGGATCCTGCTTAAGCATAAGAAACTCCCCGATTAGACTATTGTCTTTTCATACACGAAATCGTTGTTCTAATTTATCCAAACTTTAGTCTTAAGTTTCGAGCATTGATCACTAACTTCGTTAGTTGGAACGAAAACAAACTTCGAAGGTCCAACGATTGGCCCTATTATCAATCATCGAGGACTTTCCGCGAGTCCTACAACAGGTGCAAGCCCCTTTCGCTGTTTACAACAATTTCTGTTATTTATTTTAAAGGCTCAAAATTACGTCGCAATTTATTTCCCGTTTCAAACAACACACCGGTTATATTTCACCGGACCATTGCCCCTTCCGCCTTGTTCATTTGTACACGAGTGTTATTCATTTGTTTTGTATGCCAATTATTAACGCCTGTCGCGGTTTAAATTTCATTAAACGTCCGCTAAAAAGCATCAATTAGAATGTGGGGTTTCTTGGGTGTACACAGGTGTGCCAGGCTTATAATAGTCAATAATTTGTAATAGATAGGCAACCAGCAATTCGCTGGCACCTGTCGATATAAATATTTTTGAAGCGGCGAAATTGCTTGCGAACAAACACAGTTACCCTTTAAAATTTATCAAGACGATCGGGAGATTGGCTATATTTTTTACCCCAACTGACGGGGTTATAATGAGTCTAGTGCGCACATTTTCAAGTATCTGAATAATTCATTGGTTTGATTGTCCCACTGACTCAGAAAAAAGTAATCGCTGTTTGGCCATCTCATAAATATTTAAAACTGACTTTAAAAAGCGAAATAATTAATTCTCCAGCTCGAAAAAAAAAATATTTTCAGAGTTGTTTCGTTTTATCCGTTCTTGTGTAAAACTGTTATTATGTAAAAAATTATAACAAAGAAATGTTTCTGCGTTGCCATATAGTTTGTTCAGCCTACACAGGGTGATTTTTGTAGGGCTTACTTTAGAAACTTTTCAACTTTCCAAAATCAGCTATTCTCAATTGAATTAAATTATTTTTACAATGGTTGAACTTCAGGAACTATGAAAAATTGGCGCCAACATTGAAATTTTAAATGGAAATTACCTATTTTTATTGCATTTTTAAATGTGCTTTTTCAAACTTAGAAAAAAGGTACCCAATTTGTTGTTACTTTACTGCCATAGTTTTTGACATGTCAATTTTTTTGTCGAAATTTTTTTTTGTAGGAGTTTTTTCAATACATCACAGCTCTTGAACAAAATTCTATTACACTTATTTATAACATAACAGTCAAAAATAAGTTACTTATTGCAAAGGGTTCAAGACCTGTCATTTTTTGAATAGACCCCTACAAATAAAAATTTCGACAAAAAATTGACATGTCAAATACTATGACAGATATACTCGTTTTCATATTAATGTGCATCGAAGTAGTCGATAAAAGAGATCATTTTAAGGTAGCAACCATGCGAAAATTCAAACAATCTCAACCTCAATCTTCCCTAAAAATTATTTTTTCAAATAAATGTGTACCCCATGTAGCAAAAAATAATTAAAAACAACGTAATCAACATAGGATTCAAACATAAAGATTTTTGTCGTTATTGATGTGATTAAATTTGTTCTGAATGACATTAATGACACTTTTTGTGTAAATGGGCCTTTAAATTAAAGATTCATTTAGACTTCTACAACCTACTTCATGCACATTAATATGAAAAAGAGTATAAGTGCCAACAACTGGGTTCGTTTTATTCAGTTTGAGAAGGCAAACTCAAATGTGCAATAAAAATGGGTACTTTCCATTTACAACTTCAAAGTTAGCGTCAATTTTTTGTAGTTCCGGTAGTTCAGTCATTTAAAAAACAATAGTTAAATTAAGAATTGCCGATTTTGGTCGCATACAAAATTTCAGAGCCGTAGCTATATTGGAAGTTAAAAAGTTTCTAATGTAAACCCTACAAAAATCAAGATGCATTTAGGGTGTTATAGTTAACGATTAAAAAACGTTCGCATTTTGAAACACCCTGTATGAAACAGCGTTCTTGAAAGTTGCAGAATTCTAGCATATTTATTTTAGGAATAACGTATTTTTTCACACACGTCTTTTCCTCTGTGTTACTCGGATGAAACACTCATGTCGCGGTCCTAAAACAAATTTAGGAGTCCCTAAGGCCTCTTAACTGTATCTGTGGATAAAGAAAAAGAAAACTTCTCATGTCGTAATAATGTATTGCTTTTAGACTTTGACGAGACACCGACCTAGAAGAAGATCACAACAGAGCCAGCAATCGAGGAGTTTTCCACCTGACACTCCTTACAGTTCCAGCAGTGTCGAAGAGGAAACATTTTTCCAAAAACCGACTTCTCCGACCTCGCCCCGACCCCAGGAGGAAGGTTTGTTACGCTTATTTTTTAGAAATTGTTCATTTGCAAATATTTCTAGGTGACACGATAGATAGGGGTCACGAAGCCACCCTCCAACCAGCATACAGAGACCGGTTAACAATCCGGCCGGGTTCTGGGGGTTGGAGAAGAGAGCCCCATGTGGTGTTACGACATGAGGGACAGAATAGACCCACAGTTGGAGGTTCGAGGGTGTTTTCGTCATTGCTTGACAACGTTTTAGACAATTCAAACCGTCGACAATATGGTATGGGTTGGGTGGGTCGAATGTTCGGGTACGATTTTTTCAATTTATAAAAAATATTTTAAACAAGGAAATTTGTTTAGGCGTTCGATACGACATTCGGTGACTCAAGATGACAAGATTTTACAACAATTGGACGACATGGAGGACCATAGACCGATGTTCACTTATTGGGTGACGACAGTACAAATTTTAGTTTTGTTTATTTCTTTAGTGTGTTACGGGTTGGGGCCCTTTGGGATTGATTTACATTCAAGGTCGGGACAAGTCTTAGTGACTAGTTTGTCGTTACAACAGGTTGATTACATGGAACCGGCGAATTTTTGGTTAGTACAAAAAATAAATACGTGACTCGGGTTAATGTCGGGTTGTAGGTTTGGCCCAAGAGCCAGCGATTTGATTCATTTGGGGGCGAAATTCGCCCCTTGTATGAGAATAGATGACAAGATTTCGCAACAGATTGATAAGATTAGGGCAAAAGAACGGGAAACAGCGTGTTGTATCAGGAATGACGATTCGGGGTGTGTGCAATCGTCACAGGCCGATTGTTCTGTAAGTTTTTTGTTGTTTGTTTTTATCTAGCTTTCACTTAACTGTCTTAACTTTTGTGCTTCTCGATAGTTGAGAGGATTAAGACCTACGGTAAGCCTTGAAAATTGTCTTACTGTTTATTTATCTTATTTGCGATTTATTACTCATGTTTGTGTGTTTTTTTGTAGAAAACAATATCGAAGTGGAAGAAATGGAGCGCCGGCGAGGCAGGTCCTGGGGGGCGCATTTCCGGTTCAGTCTGCGGCTTAGACCCAAAGTAACTTTTTTTTAAACATCACTAGTGTTACTCATGTCGATTTTTACAGATTTTGTGATGCCCCGGCAAGTGTGCACCCATACGAATGGCCCGATGACATCACAAAATGGCCCATTTGTCGCAAGACCAACACCCAATTCTCCATTCAGAAACGTAGTGGAAGTCGGGATAAAAGCGCCGAACATATGGTCTGTGAAGTCATTGGACACCCATGCTGCATTGGCATCCACGGCCAATGCAAAATCACCACCAAGGAGTACTGCGATTTCGTTCAAGGGACGTTTCACGAAGAAGCTTCCTTGTGCTCGCAGGTAAAAACGCGATTTTTTACATTGTTACGAAGTTTGCAGTTTTACATTTTTATGTGGCGCTTAATAGCCCGAAGCGAGTAAAAGTTATATTGATATTTTAATTGTATTAAACGAGTTTTTTTATGGAAAATGTCTCCGATTTAGATGATCGCAACTTTTTACGAAAAGGTCATGTGGTCGGTAATTCTGACCCGATTAAAAAATAACAAGGGACGCCTGCAAGTCGTATAAAATGAACGATTGTTAATCCAAAAATAGCGTTAAGTCATAAATTTAGATTTTGTCGATGTTGCATAAAGGATTTAAAGTATGGTGAGGGAAGTGGAAATGTCACATTTCATCGATCTGACCTAATTTTTAATCTTTGTAACGTATGCACAAAAAAACGATTATTAGGAAATTTTAATTTTATTTTTAGCTCCATTTTTACAGTATTTGATTTATTTATTAGTTATCGCTTTTCAAATACCTTTTTTGTCTGTTTTGATAGAAATAGAGATCAGATATTTATTTTTCATGAAAATTACAAATTTACAATGACATCGAAAAAATAAAATCCTTCAGGATCGTTTTTTATGAATATTGTCACATAGAGGTACATAATAAATGAGTAGGTCCTCCTAAACCGTACATTTTTTGCAAAATTAACGAGCGTGTCATCAGCATTATAATGGATTTTCGGCATTCTAGTTTCCTTACTCGCTCGTAAAACGTCACTTTGTCAAACAATAAAACAATATGTACCACTTTCATTCCACCGAGCCACATTCTAACTCAAACTTAGTTTCCGACTAAAAATTATGTAAATTATTATCCTCTGGACTCTAGAGAAATCCTGGATTTAATTAAGGGAGTGAAACAGCGTAATTTTTTTCGTCAAAGTTTCACCCTCATTACCAATTTTCCAGGTGTCTTGTTTGAACGACGTGTGCGGAATGCTTCCGTTCTACTTCGCCGAAACCCCAGATCAGTTCTACCGCCTGTGGACCTCCTTGTTTCTCCACGCCGGAGTCCTCCAGCTGGCCGTCACTGTCCTCATCCAGTATTTCTTGATGCGAGATTTGGAAAAACTGACGGGGAGTCTCCGCATCGGCATCATCTACATCGGGTCGGGCGTCGCCGGTAACCTCGCCAGCGCCATCTTCGTGCCCTATCGAGCCGATGTAAGTCTCACAAAAGCGCTGGTTGATGTGTTAATTTGTTTTTTCAAGGTTGGTCCTGCCGGGTCGCAATTCGGGCTGTTGGCGTGTCTGATCGTGGAGGTTCTCAACTCGTGGCCCATGCTGAAACACCCCAACCAGGCCCTCTGTAAGCTCCTCTCCATCACTCTCGTCCTCTTCCTTATCGGCCTCCTGCCTTGGGTCGATAATTACGCTCATTTGTTCGGTTTTGTGTTCGGTTTTCTGTTATCGTACGCGTTGTTGCCGTTTATTTCGTTCGGTGTGTACGAAAGACGCAAGAAGATTGTCCTGATTTGGGTGTGTTTGGTCTCGGCTGGGGTCCTTTTTATCTGTCTGGTCCTCCTCTTCTACATTATACCGGTTTACGACTGCAAAATCTGCTCGTACTTCAATTGTATACCGTTCACGCGCGATTTCTGTGCTTCGCAAAATATTAATTTCAAAAGAGAGGAACCTATAGTATGACAAATAGGGTTACGGTTTGTAACCGTATTGTTTTATTACATTATTTTTGAAAGTACTTAAGTTTTTATAAATGCTTGATTTAATAAATTTTGTTTGTTTTTTTTTTTCTTTTGTTTGTTGGGACCCTAATACAAACCCGGTGGCAAAAATCGTCTTAAAATCAAGTGTAAAGAAGTTTTCCCCGAATGTTAGTTTTGTGATAAACAAACTTGAAATCCATGTAAAAATATTGGGAAAAAACAGTGTTGATATTATTAACTGATCTTTAAAACATGTGATACAAACTATATCTCGGTATATTTAAGACGTTAATTTATATAAGATATGTGCAATGAAATTTGATTTATGTTGGCAACGAAAATACAGCTACGAACTTGGTTTGCTCTGCTTGGTTCAAGCCCTTCTTGAGTGAACGTTTGCTTCAATAAAGTTACGATCAAAAAGTGCCCTTTAACTAACTCTTTTAGCCATTTTTTTTTAATTTAGAAGAGCCACAATTCGGTTACCCTACGACTTATTGAAGCAAATAGTGGAAACACAGCAAATCGATGGATATGTAACCATTAACAATAGACTCATTTATATGTGTTTAATTATAAATTTATCAGAAGATATTTTCATCACTATGATAGAAGAAAAACTGTATAAATTATATAAGCATGAATGATTGTGTACATATAACGCAGTATGGTGGTGTTAATGTTAATTTTTGTAAAATTACCCAACTCTGAGATAAATCTTTATTTGTCTACATAACAAATTTCACTTTGTTGTAATTTTAGGGCCGGCAGTTTCGCCAACGTTCTAGTATCGAAAAATGGCCAAAAATAATTTCTGTTGTAGCTTTGTTTCTCTCATTGTGAACGTTGACGTAACTCGAGCTAATCGACTTAACCCACGATATATATTATAATGTAATGATCGTAACGTCTGTAGAAGTTGCGTTTATCGTTTTGGCCCCTGTCGCATTTCGTATTTTTGAAAAATCCAACTTGTGATTTACTGTGAAATTTTCTCCGTATCATAGCCAATGATGTAAATCGATTTTATAACTACAGTAGCTATTTATATTTGTGTAGGGTTATGAGTTTTCGACATTTTTGACTGATACTCAAATATCAACGTACACTGCAATTGTACAAAAGTTGCGATTTTCAGTTCTAACGCTTTCATTCAAATGGCTATCTGATCAGTTTCGAAACAGACGTTGCATTGTGTATTACGACTGACGATTACATTACGTTTCAACAATTGTACAGTTACATTGTAATATTATAAAATCAGGTGTTATCACTAAGACCAAGCCTTAACATTATAATAACATAATAAATTACTTCTGCACATAATAATTCCTGATTTTTCGTTTGTTGTCCCCTTTGTGATTATGCAACCAACAATGCGACACAAATATGGAGGTAATAAAAATCAACAAAAACTGAAAAAATATTCTATTCAAATGTAACAAAAATAAATTAAAAACAATTCTCAACAAAACTCAAATATCACTCTCGAGATCATCTTTGGCAAAAATCCCTTAGCCTAAAACTTAAAAAATCTCATTTCAACGCAAAAAATGAACAGTTTGCATGTGTCGCTCGTAATCATGTATGAAAAATTCTCGGTAACAAATATCACAAACGACTTTCATGAACATACCCCGACTATAATTATGGTCGTAGGGGTAAGTCAAGAAAAATAAAATATTACTAATATTAGAATAATAATCCCCTGAGGTAAAATTCGGACTACAAAAGCCGTACACATTATAATCCTGCTCCATATTCAAGATATTTTCGAAAGTTTGTTGCTCGAAATGGTACCCCAAATGTCCCAATAGCACCTCTTTGCATCCAAATTCAAACCCGCATAAGTAGCAAACGTAAATTCGCGGAAGATGTTGTGAGATGTGTTCTTTGTGATTGGACATGTAAAAAATCCGATTGCATAACTTGCAGTAGTACTGGTGGTAGCTTTCATGGTTGAGTAATTCAGCTATGGTCTGAAAAGCGCTGCCGCAAAAAGTGCAGTAGATTTGTTTGTTGGAACTAGGTGTAGTCTCTGGGGTGGTTGTTACAGGTTTTTCCATGCAGTGACACTCGTAAAATTCGCCAGTTTGGTGGTGTAAGGATTTGGGGGTCTCTACGATTTTCTTGATACCTATTTTTAGCAGTTTATCCAATTTCTTATTTTTGCGAGGACGGCGTTTGGACTCATGGACTTTTTTACGTTTGGCTTTCTTGTCTTTATCAAAAGTTAACTCAATGAGATTGTCTGTGTTGCTATCATCCTCAATTATGATAGTGTCGTGGTTGTATTTAATTTGTACTTTGTCATGCAAATAGACAGTTTTGTAAAGGTCATAAATTTTGCGTTTTTTCTTCCTTGTGTGGAACGGTGTCGCATTATTGATGCTATTTTTAACAATTTCCTTAATTATTTGAATTTTTGAATGACACAAGTAGTGGGACTTTAGTGTTTTGAGTGTTGGCAACCGTTGCCGGCAAATCGTGCATCGGACTCGACTCATACCGCTCAATTTTACTAAAATAGACCCTGATTTGTATAATTAATTAACCTAGTAGTTCGAATGTGTCAAAAAGACTTACCGGTGGTATTTTACTCATTTGACTAGGGTTGGTCCGACAAAACCGCCACTGGATCAAACCTGTCAAAAAAACAGCAACAACAACAAATGTTCCTAAAAGTAACCAGAAATATGGTTTCGGTCGAGTTACGACATCCTTTTTTGTGTTTTTCGTGTTGTTACGATTGCGAGTAAAGCGCGGGCGTGTCGTTGATTGCGCGAATAATTCCAGATGATTCCGTGCTGTTCATCTTGCGAATTTTAGAACAAATTCGTTAAATTTTGGCTTCCTGACAAGTATTAATTGTGTGAAAATAAAAATTCCGTTGTGTTTCTATACGTTAATTATCGGTAAGGGCTGGTGTGAAATTCCACGAGTTGAAGACTGATACGATGCCTTTTCCTCGCTCGCATTTTGTAAGTAATTTTATTGACACAATTTTGTCCATTTCTAACCCCCACGATATTAATCACAACTTTTCTTCAGGTAATGGTTTTTCTTTGCCAATCGCATGCGCATTTTGCTTGTATTTAGAGAAAAATTGCGGTGGAAGTTTCCTGGCCTAGTTACACGGTTTTTCCAGTTGCAAACTCGATATTCGTGCAGTTTTGGCACTGCTCCAGAGTCTCACAAAGCAATATTCGATGTCGTTTGAATGTTTGATCAAAATTTCGCCCTAATACTTCCGGACGTATTTAATAATAGTCAATGATAAATTCACACCTGAGCTTGAATTTACTGCCAAACGATTTATTTTGAGACCATCAAGTTCAAACGCTGCATTTAGTCTCAAGTGCACTCACTCAAAACAAGTTTAATGCCTCTTAACTAATTTTAGTTAGAATCTCGCGCCTTTTTCACTCAACATTGGCAAAGATGATTCATTCAAATTCCAAGCTACACTTTTAAAAAATGCCTTGTATGCGTCTGAAACTAACACAAAGACGCTTTGTTGTTCAAGTACTGTACATGGTGTGACGTGTGGCGTTGTTTTTCTTTTCACAGGATGCTGTCTAACCCCCGCACCTAGGTAGCTTCTACGCCACTGAGCTCAGGTGTAGTGAGTATTTTTTAATCGAAATATTGCATAACACCATGCTTTAATCACGCTTGTCACGCTTCAAAAGCTTTGTATCGTTGCGCTGCAGCCGCTAATTAGTTTCTTATTAGTGCATAATCATAACAAACGACAAACGAATCACGTGCGAACTAATCAAAGACTTGACTTTCATTTTTCAGCGTTCAAAATTTTTTTTGGTGTTGTTATTGTATCATCTCCAAATTAGTAACTTTCATTCCGAATTACACGTCCTTGCTGTCAACTGTTCCGAGAAAACACCTCGTAATTAGTTCGCTAGTGTTAAATAACCATAACTGGTTTTATAGCGATGTTGATTGCAAGTGGGTGCTCACCCACGTGGTACAAACGTTTCGAATTAATTATTCATAAAGTCGTTTCTTCTCCTTTCCGATCGAAAGTATATTGGAGAGATTTTCGAGACGATTTGACGTCACTTTACGTGGGAATTGTACCACTAAAAAAATGAGTCAAAACTTACAATTTGTTCGGTGTTTTGAATTGAAATAATTTAATCGAGCAATTTGCGATGTTTTGTTTATGAGTAATAACCGGCTTTATTTGAGTCGTAAATGGGGTTTGGTAAACCCTAACAATTAATGAAGACATCTGGATGTTTTATGGTACTCATACAGAGTTAATAAATTTGGTATTATGAGAAAAAACAGGAAAAATGTCTGAAGAGAAGCAATTCAATTAATTTGAAGCCACTTTTCATTATTATGTAAATGTTGTATTATTACTATTACACAAATCCATTATCATTAGAAAAGGACTTACGTAACAACTGATTTCATTTAAAAAACAATGAATCATCGGAACATCTTCAAGAGATAGTTCAAGCTGCCATATTTAGTGGAAGTATTATTACACCTTTCTATTGTTTTTGGTCATAAATTAGTCGCTGAGTGGTAGACTAATGTAGAATTATTTGCATTAAAAATTTAGTGTAGTAAAAAAATACTATGAAACGGTATGATATCTTGTCTATTTGATACGTAATTAAAATAGTTCGCAAATTCATATTTTAATTAGCAAAAAAAAATTGTGTTGTTCTAAAAAATGCAAAAAGAAACGATTTTTCCATTAAAATTGGACCAGAAAATTGGAAAATAAAGTACCAAGGCTGCTATAGATACCTTGTCAATCGCTTTAATGTATACAGGCTGCGCCAGAACTCGCGCCCTAGAGAAAAATGCCATATAAGGTAAGATACCAGGAACATGAAGAAAATGTTAAAAAATGTTATCTATAAAAATTTCGAAGTTATGAGAGTTTAAAATTTGCACTTTGACTCTATTTATTTCTGTTGGAAAAATAATTTTCCATTTTTTTTGCTACAGTCTATTAGAAGAGGAAACAAAGAAGCTGTATCGTAAATTGTAACTCTGTTCAATGTTATTTATGGCTTTTATTGGTACCTTTACTAAGTAATTGTAAAAAAAAAACATATACAAGATCATCAGTATCCTTAAATAGATATAAAAAAATGTCAAATGTCAAAAAATAAATGTCAAATTTTTTAACATTTTTTCCATGTTCCTGGTAACTTGTGTTACTCGAAATTTTTCTCTGGCGCACCCTGATATACACTACTCCAAAAAATAAGGGAAAAAATATTTCCTAAATTTTTTGGTGATTTTTGAAAGGCCTGTTCATTCAGCTTTAATATGCTTTTTTTCTACATTTTGTTACGTCAATTAGTCGCTGAGATTTTTGATTTTTAATGAAAAAGGATTTTTTTTTTATCATCGATATTTCAGCAACCAATGACCGCACAGAGAATAAGTGTAGTTTCAAAAACTGGAATAAATGTCTTACAAGATCCTGTTACGATAAAAAAAAATGTTGTTCAGTTTCAACAGTGATTAAAAAAAAGAGAAAAAAGTAACTTTTTAAACATTTTTTTTATAATTTTGCGTTATTTGTTAAATTTAAAATATTTTTAATT
>NW_025400984.1:5337470-5513752 GCF_015345945.1 Tribolium madens
ATTATTTATATTAAAATGGGATTTGTAGTTCTTCTATTTAAAATATGTAATTATTATTTTGTTTACATATTACAATTTGTAAAGTGATGTTTTATCTACTCCTTTATTGTGAATTTAATGAATGTTTAATTTTCAGTTCAAATATTTTTTCTATAAGTTGTTACAATCCTAAATTCTGGTTATTTTAATTTGCACGTAAAACTTGTTTGTGTGTGACGTTGTTTCGTGAACAAATAATGGTAAAAAATTGATTTATGTATATCTATGTAATTAAAAATCTGTAAAATAAGTACTTTTCAAAAAGTGAAAATTTTATATTTATTATTAGCTAACAAATATTTCATAAAATTACCGATATAAGTTTTATAGAAATTTTGTCGTAGGTTGACATGCAAGTAAAGAGAATGCAAAATAAAGAGAAACTAAACAACATTATTTTCAAACACCCAACAATCCCACAAAATACTTGAAACATTCCTATTTTTGTGCGTTAAAATCAAAAATTTAACATAATAAAAAGTTCACATTATTTAAAATATTTTCGTGAGCGTACTCCCTTATTGATTCGGCATTTCGCCCTTGAAACAGAATTTCTAGAAGTTACTCGAGAGTTCAAGAAGGGTCACGCACCAGTGATTTCCACTTTTTTTCTTTACATCTGGAGTTTTATTATGCACTTTTCAGCAAGTCACTTTACAACTTTTCCGTCTGAATACGTCAATAAAATTTATTAGTCACGTCGCAAAATTAAATTTTGTTGTATTTATAAAAAAAATCTTAAAATCAAAATTAAAAGCCTTGACACATTAATTTGTTTTATCTATATTCAAAAATAAAATCGTCGAACTCGATTTCGATTCAGTTTCGCAAAAAATTCTTTATTTGTCCGGCGCACGTGGAAAATGCCATTCTTTTGACAATTCGTAAAACTAATCCACTTTTTATTTGGCAAACTTGCAGGAAACATCATCAAAAATTTCAAGTATGTGTCTCGGATCTTTTATTATTGTGCTAAATTTACTTTTCAAATTTAAATAATTCATGTTTGTCCAAGAAACAACGTAATATCTCTCAATGTAAATAAATATATTATTTAATAGTTATATTAAGCGCGTCCCCCGACCACTCATCGTAAAACTCGCTAATTCCATAAAAGGCTCGATAGGTAAACACCGAACAAATTTAAGGTCGTTCCATATACCAAGGCCAGATTTGTATTTAAAATCGTTTCAATAAAATTCAAAATTACGTGACTCACGTCCCGAAGAAAATAAAACGTGAAATTGTTCCGGAATTGTGCCGGAATTTTCTGATAATCTGGTCCGAATGCACAGTCGGCGACTCTCGAACTTTCTCGAACGCGAGCTCTCTGGAAGAGTCCGGAACTCCCCACTACCAAAGCTCATGTGTACATAAATACAACCAGTGGGGGATTTCACACAATTTGAATCGAAACACGAGAGCGAGAAGTGACTTTAGCGATTCGAAGCGTTTGTTTACCGAGTGATTCAGTGCTAAATAAATCAAAATGACGTTTTGTGAGACGGTGCGGACTATTCCGCTTATTATCGAAAGGGATACACCTATGGAGGCCGAAGATATTGAAGTAAGTTTTCGGAAAAGTGACACAAAATTATTATTTGCGTATTTATGGATTGATTTTTAACACTGGATTTATTTCAGAGCGGCTATCCCTTTGAACGTGAAGACAGAGAGGATCCTTTTCGGTCTGAATTGGACGACATTGCCAACCGTCATCCCGAATTTGCCGAACATTTAGGAGGCTTTCCTTTTCGTAGTGACAGTTTAGGACGTAGGTTTAGACAGAATCGGCCTTCAGAAGAGGAGTTTCGTAGATTCGGACGACCTTTTGGTTCCCGATTTGAACGGTTCGGTTTCCCCTTCAACAGGGACCCTTTTGAAGGCGATTTCGAAGAACCAAAGCCCCAACAACAGCCACAGCCGGAACAGAAACAAGAAACACATCAGCAACAACAAGAAAACCCACCACCGGAACGAGGACGTAAACAGAACATCCAACAAAGTAATACTGTAGATTTAGGACAAAAACAAGAACCAGTGAATGAGAGAAATCAAAGATCGATGTCTGCTCCGCCGCCAGATAATCGACAAAGATACACTTCGAGCATTCACATACCGATTAACCGAGAGGGTATGGCCGATATGGGAGCGGCACAGAGTCAACCCCAACAACAACAAGACAAACCGGTTAATAAACCGACGGAGAGGGTTATACCGATCCATGTAGAAGGACGCGATGAACCAGTCATACCCAAACATACAGGTCCAACTTACACGCAACAACAACAACAACCACAACCGGAACGAATTTTCGGTCATCGGCCTAGTCAATTCACCCAGTTTGTCGGAAGGGAGTCTCCAAGGCCCGAGTGGCACCATCAAGGGTTTGGACCTGAAGTAAGACAACAACAAAAGTTCCAACAACAGGCAGCGCCCCCACAGCCCCAACAACAAAAGTTCCAACAACAAGCAGCGCCCCCACAACAGGAAGTTCCGGTGCAAAAACCACAAGAACAAGTTCCACCACCACAGCAGCCTAAACCATCCACCAACCCTATCGATATAATTCAATCCATTCAAAAGGACGTTTCGGAATTAATGTCCCAGGTTGAGAAGTTTAATGGAATTCCTAGAGATAAACAGTACCTTTATTTGGATGAAATGTTAACCAGAAATCTTATTAAATTGGACAATATTGATACTCAAGGTCAGGAGAATATCAGGCAGGCTCGTAAAGAAGCTATCAAATGTATTGAAGGTTGTATTGGTATTTTAGAAGCTAAAGCAGCAGCGAATGTTTCTCAAACCGAACAGAAGGTCGGTGAAACCCCTGAAACTAAAGAAGAATCTCAGCAGGCTGTGGAGGAGAAAATGGAAGTGGAAGTGAAGGAAAATGAGCCTAAAATTGAGGAAAAAGTCGAAACTAAAAGTGAGCCTGAGACCAAGGAAGAGAAGATGGAAGTGGCTTCGCCACCGGCTCCAGCGACTGATACGATGGAAGTGGTAACAGAAGCGCCACCACTGGTTGAAGCCCCCAAGGAAAAAACGGAAGAAAAACCGAAAGAAAGTGAACCAGAGACTAAGCCATCGGACGAAGAAATGAAGGAAGTTTCGGATGAGAGTAAGAAAGACGAGAAAACGGAAGAGAAGAAAGAAGAAGCAAGTGTAGAGAATAAGGATGACATTAACAAAGAGAAGAAAAAGGAAGGGAAGAAGAAAGTTGTTAAAAAGTAAATAGTTTATGCCTTATTGTTGATAATCTTGCTTTTACAAAGCTAGGATAACTTAACCATTTTTATTTTAGTGAGACTGACTCGCTTTTAGAAAGTCACAGTGTAAATAATTTGTGTGTTTGACTGTGATTGATGTGTTTTTTTTCTTTACCGTCCGTTTTTATTTATTGTAAATAAAATAATTTTGTACATTGTACAATTAAGAATCAAAGTATTAATTGTGCCATGCATGATTTGTACAAAAGAAATAAATTTTAAGTTGTTCAATTGTTTGTTTTATTTGTTGTAAACGCAAGATTATTTTTTGTCATACCAAATTACGCACAGTATTTTATTAACAGTCACGCAACTTGTAAATAAAATTTTTGATTATTTATTTGAAGATTGCCTTAGAATTAAAAAAAATTGCAGCTTCTGTGTGTTCTTATTATTAATACCTCAAATTGTATAATTTGTTATTGTTATTTTAATACAGTGCAAAATAAATGGTTTTTTACCAGTTGAAACGACGAGTAATCTTTGACCTCCCACTGATAATAAAAATTCAAAGCCACATAACCTAAAATGTTTGCAATAAAAGTCGCAAAAACAGTTGGAAAAAATGTGTTCTACTCTCAAATTCGCAAATTATCAGAAGTAACTAACGACTTGACCTATGCGCAACTCCAAGGATCCGATACGGGAATCACCGTTTTCGGTTTTAACCGGCCGAAACAAAAGAATGCCTTAAGTGCCAACTTAGTAACCGAATTACAGAAATCTCTACATAAAATTACTTTCGACACTTCAGCGCGAGTGTTGATAGTACGAAGCTTAGTCCCTGGAGTCTTCTGTGCTGGTAAAATCCCCTAAACCTTAAAAAGTCCCTCTACATAATTTTTCTAGGAGCCGACCTTAAAGAACGCGCGACGATGCCCCAAGCCGAAGTCGGAAAATTCGTTTCAAACCTTCGAAGTCTCATGGACCAAATCCACAACCTCCCAATCCCAGTCATAGCCGCCTTGGATGGCCTTGCTTTAGGAGGCGGCCTTGAGATATCCCTTGCTTGTGACATTAGAGTTGCCTCTAGTGACTCAAAAATGGGGCTAGTGGAAGGCAAACTGGCCATAATTCCGGGTGCCGGGGGCACCCAAAGACTCCCTCGGCTTATCAACCCTTCAATTGCCAAGGAATTGATATACACGGCGAGAACAATTGACGGTGCTACTGCCCACCGATTGGGTATTGTGAATCACGTGGTGTCGCAAAACACTAATCAGGATGCTGCCTATCTGAAATCACTCGAATTGGCTCGGGAGATACTACCAAATGGGCCTGTGGCTGTCCAAATGGCCAAAAAGGCTATTAATAAGGGGGTACAAGTCGATTTGAGTTCAGGATTAGCGATTGAGGAGGCGTGCTATGCTCAGCTGATACCGACCAAGGATAGGATAGAGGGACTACAGGCGTTCAAAGAGAAGAGAAAACCGAATTATACTGGCGAATAATTTTGTTACAGTTAAAAAATTAAAGATCAAATAATTTTTCAAGTTGCTTTCTCGTATCATCGGGGTCTAAAACCTTATGGCCTATGACTCTTGGGTCATTGTAGATTTCATAATCGTTGCCTCCTGCATCGGTCTTGTCTCCAAAGAAGTGAATCTCGTCGAAACCCTCGTTTTGGACGTGTCTGAGGCAATAAGTCTTATCCCACCCTTTGGGAAAAGCATCAAAACTGATTTGGCCCCCGATTGCATACGTGAGGCCGATATCGGGGAACCTTTTTTTGAGCGCCTCAATCATTGTTTGCCTTATATTAAACTCTTTATCATATTTTTCAAAACTTTCGCGCTCTTCCTGGGAACAGGAGCGCCCAACTGGGGATATATTGAGCATCCCGGATCTAAATTCAACAAAGTTGCCCCTCTTTACCGGGAGAACTACTGTCGACAAGTAATTCAAGACGTAGTTTATGAACATTTGGATCTTGTCTTCACCCATAAACTTCTGGATGCTTTGTCTCCCAACTTCCTTTCCAAATTTATACTGCACAAGCCCGTTTTCAGGAAACACGTAGTCAAACCTGAAAATTACGTCCTCGCCGTTCATCTGTTCGGCGATTTTCTTGAAATCGGAGCCACCGACGAGGCCGAGAGTGCACAAGGGTTTGATTTTAGTTTGGATGAACTCGTCAAAGTCAGGGTCGATTCCTTGTCGGGCTTTGGTCAGGGTGCCGTCCATGTCGAATAAACACAAAATCTTCTTTGGTGGCATGTTTGGGTTTGAATTTGGCTCCAAATGTGTGGAAAGATGGGGAAAACCGGTTTAGTTGTTCTACTAATGATTTTGGCACGATTTAGGGCTGAAACTGAGAAAAAATTAAATGTGTTGTTGATTTTGGGTGAGTTTTGTGATTGTTTACCTTTTTAATGAGGATGGACACGTCACTGAGTTTTAAATGATGCAATTTCTCGAAATGTCAAAAAGTGAGGTTAGAGACACGCACCGGTGAAAAACACAAAATTGTTTAATTAAAATTTTGTCATTTATTAATTTGGCCATTTTTGGATCATTGTCTGTTATCTAAATAAAGTAAACATTTTTAAATTGTATTTTTTCAATTGTTGACATTTCCATTGTTGGGTTAGGACGCACATAGGCGGCGCATAATTTTTTTTGTTATAGATATTATTAAAAAATTAGAACAAATAGTCGATTTAATTAATAGTTATACTTGAATTGCTGTTAATACCAACATTTATTATTTATTAATTCGCTCCCTTAAGAAGAGCAATTAAAAAACCAGTGACGGTTCGTCATTTTTAGCCGACGATGGCGGTTTCGAAATGGGGGCTTACAGGAACAAAATCTGTCAAACACCAAATTTGGACGCTTTGGCCAAAAATAGCCTGATTTTTAACAATGCCTACACCTCGGTCAGTAGTTGTTCTCCCAGGTAAACTCAAAATTTCGCAAAATTAGAATAATCACATTCTTATAGCCGCTCGGCTTTGCTTACTGGTATGCCGGCACATCAGAATGGCATGTATGGTTTACACCAAGCCGAAAACCATTTTGATTCATTCACAAATATAAAAAGTTTGCCGAATATTTTGCGAGAAAATGGGATTCGGACTGGAATTATCGGTAAAAAACATGTGGGACCAAAAAGTACATACAGTTTTGATTATGAGCAGACTGAGGAGAATAATTCGATTTTGCAAGTTGGGAGAAATATCACTTTTATGAAATTGTTGGCCCGAGAGTTTTTAAATAAATCAACGGACAAGTAATTTACCACAAAATGTAGTCAAACTGTTGGAATTAAAATTTTTTAGACCATTTTTCCTGTTTGTGGCATTCCATGACCCCCACCGTTGCGGCCACACAAACCCAGAATACGGCGAGTTTTGCCAACGATTTGGTAATGGGGACGTTGGGATGGGTCTAATCCCTGATTGGCACCCAATTTATTACCAATGGGACGAACTAGAGTTACCTTATTATATCCCCGATACTGAGGAAGCGAGGAGAGATGTGGCAAATCAATATACCACAATCTCAAGATTAGATCAAGGCGTTGGTTTAATTTTAGAAGAACTGAAAAAATCAGGTCATTCTGATGACACCCTTGTGATTTACAGTTCGGATAATGGGATTCCATTTCCAAACGGAAGGACGAATTTATACGATTCTGGAATAGCCGAACCTATGTTTATATCTTCTCCCTTACATAAAGAAAGGCGCAATCAAGTTACTTATTCTTTGACTAGTCTTCTAGATATTGTTCCTACTGTCCTTGATTGGTTTAATATCACAGAGGAGAGTAATGAAATCATTAACAGAAAACTGACCGGGAAAAGCTTATTGCCTCTTCTAGTTGAAGGTTTTTATGTTCTCTGTCATAATATTTTATTGTCAATCAATTGTAGAACCACAAAATACCACAAATGAGGCAATTTTCGCCAGCCATAATCTCCATGAAGTGACAATGTATTATCCAATGAGAATGATCAGAACACATCGCTATAAATTGCTTCATAATTTGAATTACCAAACACCGTTTCCCATTGATCAAGACTTTTACTTATCACCAACATTCCAAGTGAGTAATTTTATGATAATACTTGTCCTTGAATTTATTGTTAAAGGGTATTTTGAACCGTACAAAAGCCAAGGAAAATTTGTACTGGTTTAAAACCTTAAAACAATACTACAACAGGCCCGAGTGGGAACTGTACGATTTGAAACATGATCCTGTGGAAGTGAACAATCTGGCAGGTAAAAATGAGTACAAGAATGTGATGCAGGAATTGGAGAAAAGGCTTTCTGAGTGGCAAAATGCGACAAATGATCCTTGGATTTGTTCCCCACATTCGGTCTTAGAAAATAAGGGTGACTATGCTAATAACCCCCAATGTATGCCCTTGTATAACATGTGAGGCGATAACGTAAACACAAAAATATATTTATTGTCACATATTCTAAACAAATACTTATATAAAACATCTACGTTATGTAAATATGGCAATTTATTTCTTCCTAGTTAACTAAACACACGCAACATTTTAATAAATTAGTCAACAACAGCTAAACTTTTCCAGTGAGACAACAAATTAAAAACAAAAGCAATAATAGGAGTGAATTGACTTGAGAAGCTTTTGTGTTAGTTTTTTAGAAAATGAGGGTGTCTTATCACCTAGTTTTTAATTTTAATCTCCCTCTAAGATTCCTATTTTTCACAGTTTTTTCTAATTTACTAATCAGAACCGAAGTGGTGTTTGCAACCGTTTCTACAGTTTGCATAGTATCTGCAATTTCAGTCATCTGTAAAATTAATCCTAATTACTTCTCAAGGTCGATAATTACACTTACTCTCTCTTGAATTTCCTGTACCCTCAAATGCTTTTGGTGGTTGTTGTATAATACTTTGAATTGTAACATGAAACCCGCCGACAAGATCAACACACAAAATATCAACAAATTATTTGACTGCCGGAAATGCCACATCACAATTGTAATTCATTTTAGCAATGTGTGAACTACAATTAAGCAATTATTACTGACACAAACACAAATATTATCTTACTTAACAAGGTTTTAACTACATTGATAGAAATTTGTAAACAATTAAGTTAACCTTAATTTTAATAACTTGTCAATGTCAGTTGTGGCGTGCCGATAAAACAGTGAATAACCAACTCCAAATTACAGGAAACTGTAAACACTTCACCCAGTTTTTTCAATACATTCATTCTATACAACTTCTATTGTATCACGCAAAGTAATACAAAAAAAATAATATTAATAATAATCTTTATTTAGCTGACTGTAACATTAAGAGGTGGTGTAAATCTCCAAGTGTGCCCACTAGACGGTAAACACGGAATTGCAGTGGAATTATCCGGTGCAGAGCACTGAATGTCGATTTTATACTGTCCAGGAGTAAAGAAAATAACATTACACTCATGTTGTGCTTTTTCTTGAGGTTCTAACGACTTTATCATTTTCTTTGTAGTCCCAGTTGTCGCTAATCTTGTTTCCATCCTATAATTTAAAGTACCATTTTCATAATCTTGATAAAATTGAACCGACAATTGTAACTGATTCAAAACTTTTTCCAAACTATTTGTTACGAATATTTTCATTTCTAAACAATCACCAGCATCACAGGTGACTTCTTCTTGTGGCCTCACAGTTTCATTATTTATCATTACTTCTACAATTGATAAAAATATAATTTTATTGTTATACAACTACAAGAAAATTACCCCATAATAAAGGCGACATTCTTACTTCATCTAACATATCATTGGTTAAGGTAATGCCCTTAAGAGAGGCCTTACCTCTGGTATCTGTGCCAAGCAAATGCCACCTTAAGTCGACAAGATTCGCGATATGTTCTGAACATATGCGGTCCAATTCGCCAGTTGCGAGGCTTTCCCCGGTTTCGAGTTTCGATAAAGGGCACCGTTTTACCGGCACAGGCACTCTGCAACTTTCATGGCCTTCTATGAGCATTGTTTTAGATGGAGTATACTGTAATTCCATTTCTTGCGACGTCAAGTTGGCAACGTCCAAAACCAAATAAAATTGAGAATTACTAAAAAATAATATTACTTATATCAGATTTAAAAGTGAGACAATTCACGTTTCAGCCGGTAATACATCCCAGTTAGTAACATGTAGCGACGGTACAGTCTCCATCGTTAAAAAAACAGAGCAGCATCGACAATATGATGCTTGCAACCCTGGTCCCCCACTATACCGAATTTGCAACTGTCCTTCTACTACTGATGACGCTTGCTGATTTATCGGTAACTGCGGAATCTGTAAAGTAGCACTCATACTCGAATGCCCTGAATTCGACGACCGAAAACTCGAATTAATATTTCTATGAAAACTACTACTTGTTGGTGAATTTAGTCTCGAGGGTAACGATCCTGGACCTGAAATACTACTACTGAAAACACCACTGCTAAATTCATTTCCGGTGCCCCCAGGAACAAGAAAACTTCCAGCAGCGTACAAATACAAAGTCAAACTTGCCGAACAGTTCGGTTTTAGAGGCAATTGACTTAGGAGATTTTCCTGCGACCAAGTAAACATCTGTTCTTGGAGGGTCGGTTCAAGGATCGTCTGCATCGAAACTTCGAGCATTTCCACGTCAACGTGTCCAATATTAGTGATCGTGACTGTACATTCAGCGCTTTCACCGTGATGCAGACTCACACTGGCCGAAGTTACGACATTTTCATAGTCGTGAAAAGAGGAAAACGACGCGCTTTGAGGAAATGATGTTTTGACATCTAGTAAGGGGAGAGATGGGACGATTTCGACCTCGTAGTGGGGCGGAAACCCGTTCATGTGTCGTAAACGACAGTTTGATTTAACTCCAAGAGTGTGTGTACTGTAACCCTGGAGTTGGAGTTGGCCCTCGCTTTCGCGCGGTGTTCCATGAAGGGTTGTAACAGATGGGGGAGCCCCCGACGCTGATAAAACCACAGTCTCAGGGAGCGATTCGAAAACGACACCTGACGTTAGCAAACGCATGTCGGAAACTTTTAACTCGAAGGGTAGAGGATTTGACAGTTTAAGGGTGACTTCGCAAGGTTCGTTCTCGACCCACAAAAATGCTACAATTTTTTGTATGTGTGCAAGAATTCAACAACTTGTATAAAATTTCCTACCCATTTTAGTCTGACTCGTCGTACTCCTCCGATCCAAACTTCCAAAATGTATGGGAGTAAACAAGAACGGCCCTGTGTCCTGTTTTACAGCCTGTATTTTCCTAGGCTGTAAATGGGGCTGTAAGTTTCTCAACACAAAAGAATGACAAACTGGAATGTTCGTCAAGTTGGCTGGTGGTATAACAACTCCATTATCTAGCACTAAGGGCACCGGTGACCCTTCACACTGAGCTGACAAGGCCTAAAATATTAATTTCGCTTATTATTCTCACAGAAATCCCCTAACCCACTTGTAATTGTATCGCCAGTTCTTTTTGCTCAGTTGGCGTCAAATGCTGCCACATGGTCTGCAACAAAAACGTCATGTGTCGAGTCGCCAACGCCGAATGCCCCATTCTCTTCGCCGCCACCACCAATTCTTGTAAAAGTTGAATTTGGAGGATCGGCCATCCTTGGGCGACTTCTCTCATTTCCGCAGGATCTAAGGAGAGCCGATGTCCGGGAAGACTATGGAGCATGAGGTTATAGCAACGATTCCAATTAGGGGCTGGATTTTGAGGTGAGACGTATCTAGTGGCGGCAAGTCGTTGACAGAAGGCGGCTTTCCGTGTGAAACCGATTTGGGTGTAGAGTTCAGCCAAGGTTTCAAAACGTTGGATCTTTTCTTGTTCAGAGAGGGTCAAATTGATGTAAACGACGTTTTGGAGGAAGGAGGCGGCTTGGAGTGAGTGGTTTTGCTCGACGGCGATGCGTGCTGCTTTGAAACTCGCCTCGGTTTCGATTATTCCTAAATGCACATAAAGAAAAAGTATGCAACCAATTATACACTATGTTAATCTAAAGATCCACTCACCCGCATTTTGGTATTTGCTATAATGGATGATAGCCTCTCTATACCTCTTCGAGATATCCTCTGGGGCTAGCGTATTCGGCACGGAGGCCTTCTTCGTCCCTATATCAATGTTACTAGCCACCACCGTTTTTTTCGGCGAGGAACCCTCTTGCAAACTCGCATTTCGTTGCAACTGAACACTCCTCTGCATCTCGGGGTACAAAACTAAAGCAGAAGCCGCACACAAGCCCTCATATGCGGCCCCCAGCCATAACCAATCGTTCACACTTTTCAAAGTCTCGGCGGCATTTCCATAATATACCAAACTTTCGGCCAATAACCCGGCTTGCAGACACAAATCGCCTAAATGCTTGGTCATTCGCCCTGTGCACTTTTTCTTATTGTTTCGCGATTCCATGTCGAGTCCTACGAAGTCCTTTTTCTCGAAAGGGGCGAGTAGGAGTGACACCCGTTCGAGTTTTTCGCGCGAACGTTCGAGTCTCTTCGATTCTAACACCCAAAATAGAGAATTGATGAATTCAATTATTTGGGTCTCTAGGTCGGCACAAGGGGCGGATTCATCGTAAAAGAGCCCCCGTGTTTTGAAATTACTGGGCGTTGTGAATTTCTCGATGTTTTCCTCGGGGGCGCTGCTACTGCTGTCGGTGTTGGGGCTCGAGGTGTCTTCAGGTGAGCTGCTCCCTTCTTTTGTAGGGCCGAATAAAATACATCTCGAATCAAATAACGTGCTTGTGTATTTAACTTTGAGACTTTCGTGGACTCGACATATTTCGTTGAGTTCTTGCTGGGAATCATATTTTCCTAAAGAAATGAGCCCTAGAAGTCTTCGGTGGGTTTGAAAGTCGCCCCAATCGTTATTTTCAACAGGATGTTCCTTCACATAACGTACTAAAATATTGCGTACGTTTCCAGTAGAATCGGTAATACGGACTGAAGTGAGTTTAGAAATACGGTCGTAGAATTTTTGGAATGTTTTGGGTTTCAGTTGTGATCCTATGTGTCTTACGAGCACCAGAAGAGCGGCGTGATCATGTGAATATTGTTCGTAGTCGGGGTGAGACATGTTTGGCTCGCTGGTACTACTCGAAAGGATGTAACTTACCGAAGAACGCATTTGTGTGGCCTGAGGATCACCTACATTTCAAACTTTGCCCCCAAAATAAAATAAAATTTCTTTGACTGAAAATAATTACCTGATCATTGCGTCTATTTTTACACAAATCACTCTTTTTTGCACTTACAATATTTATGTTGTTTTGGGGTGCAAAGTTTGACAACTTTGACACTTCACAACATAAACATAACCCCACTTTTTTTTAAATTATTTGAAATCTTAAATAAAACACAAAATTATGTAAGCGGACTCAAAAGCATAAACGACGAGATTTATAACTTTTATAATGAAAAATTATTGAAATTGATGAGTGCAATTCTTTAAAAGTACAATAAGGCAATTTCTCGCGAATAAGGTAGGAGGGAAAGGGTCAATGACCTACTTTAGCGAACTCAATTTATTTATAAAAATTAATTAAACTATTTAATATAAAGTATTGACAATATTTTTAGATGCTAATTGGTATTGATTGTGCTTATGTCTATTCCTAAAGGGTTATTAACGCACAATCACCAGCCAAAAAAAATTACTGGCGGTCTACATACCAGGATTTTAATGACATTTTCAACATAAACATACCCGAATCGAGGCTTTTGAACGAAAAACTACTGTTTCATACTTAAATACAAAAATCTTCAATCAAAAAATTAGGTATTCAAATGTAAAAATTGATATAAAATGCAAATTTCTTTCCTTAGCTGACTTAATTAATGGTGATTAGAGGTTTGCTCATCAATTTAGAATTAGATTTGAACGTTTTTTTAATCGTTGGCTTATTCTCTTTCCTTCCCAAGGGAATAAGTCTCATAGTTTCCATTTGCAAATTCAAGGAACGATAAAAATCTAAAACTTTCTTATTGGCCCAAGCTTGCGACGCCTTAAAACCTAAAACCCTCAACGTATCCAAACTTTGGGCCCTACTCAACGCGACATAAGCTTGACCGGCTTCAAACACTTTCCCTAGGGACATTTCGACACAATCTAACGTCAAACCTTGAGATTTATGAATAGAAAAAGCCCAAGCCAGTTTGAGAGGCACTTGTTTTCTAGTGATCATAGCACCAGTGGCGGTTTTAATACACCAACGCTCGGGTTTTGCAGTATATTCTCTATTACGGAATTGCACGACGGGGAAATCCCCTTCAAAGGATTTGACGACTCCACGAGCACCATTCACGAGACCTGTTGCAATGTTTATATTCTTCAAAAGCATGACTTGTGCACCAACCTATGAAAAAAAAATTGTTACACCAAATCGGACTTTTGTTGTTACGAAAACCTTCAATTCGAGTTTGTGCGGTATGGGAGTTTGCTGATCCAGCAGTTTTTTAAGATGCGGAGGTGAATCTTCAGACGTAAAAACTTGTTTTTCGCCAGAAAGTGCGTCAAGTTTTGATTCATTAATAGTATTCGCTTCCGCAGTATGCGAACATAATCTAGTCGCCAAGATCCCATTTTTTTCGATATTTTGTCTCGACGTTTCGGCTAATTTTGTCGCCATATCTTCAGGAATTTGTCCAATACGCACACAATTCAGAATTTTGATAAACTCATCGTCATTCTGTCTATGCACTTTTTTCAGTTCATAACTCGATAAGTGGCAACGACTCCAGGCCTCTGTTTCGAAACAAAATTTGATTGGATTTTTACCCTTACTGACCGGGGGCAATTGGAAGAAATCACCGCACAAAATCAACTGAATTCCTCCAAAAGGCTGATCATTTCTCCTTATTTTCCGGGCTATTGTTTCAATTTTTTCGAAATAAGCACCATCAACCATCGAAATTTCATCGATAATTAAATGTTTGCACCTCCGCCAAATCGTGTAAGTCCCTGGACGTGAGGCCAGCTCGATGGAGCGTTCGAGGGTAGCCTCCCCAGTCCCTATTCCAGCGAATTGGTGAAGGGTTATTCCCCCAATGTGACAAGCGGCGACACCTATAATAAATAAATTATTAAATTATTGAAACAATTGAACTAACCTGTGGATGCAGTGGCTGCAGTTACATCAGGAGGAAGGGCCCCTATAATTCTCTTTAAAAGATAACTTTTCCCTGTTCCTGCACTTCCGGTGAAAAATACGTTACGACCACTGAGACAAGCCTCCATGACTTCCTTCTGTTCAATATCTAAGGGCTCGTTGGGGGTTGGCGAAGACGCATATAATCTTTTCGAGGAGAGGGGTTTACCCCCCTCTCGAGGGCTCAGTTTCCGTTTCCGGCTCAAAGGTGATGGGGTTGTATCAGTCCCTTTCGAAATTTTGGCTTTAGCTTTCTCCATTTCTCCCAACGTCACTGGACTAATTTCCTCAAATTTTGCAGGTTTATTAGACAATAACTGGGTTCTCAGCGACGGGTTTGAGTTTGAGGCTGATTTTTCGCCCGTCATTTTTACAAATACTGTCTTCAAGAACGTAAAAAGTTGGCTCGGGGGTGCATTTGAGATGAACATAATACAATGCACCTCTTGGAATTTTATGGAAGCTTTACCCTCACTCATGAATTTGTTATGGACGGAAATGCCTTTTAATTGTAGCTTCACGGGGACTGACTTGCCTGCAGTTACTTCAACGAAGATTTCACGAACATCGCTTCGAATAAGACGCAAAAAAGCACTTTTGTGGGCCAGTTTTCGCTGGATGATGCCTTGGGAGTTCGACCACTCGATATTCACAGAACACGATAACACATTTTCGTTTTCCATTGTTAAATAACACAAGTTTCATTCACGAATAGTTTTACACCGAATTAAAATACGGAAAAAAAGGAAATAAACTCAAACGAACCACCCACGGTTCAAACATTGAAGGCGGCAAGTGGTCTGACAAGTGACGTACTGACGTATGTCATTTGTCAGTTAAGTGTCATTTGAGTTGGAAGTGTAGAAAACTGTAAAAACACAAAAAACGTAAACAAAAACAAAAAAGTTTATTGATTAAAGACCACATAACATGTTATAATAAATAAAGCGATAACAGTAATAAATTAATCGTTTGGATAAAACGTAAACAGTTCTGGGTGGTTCTCCAATTTCCTAATATAGTAACTTTTAGTTATAGTTGGCACTCCTTTTGGAAAGCGGAAAACCACCGATTTGAATAAAAAATGCCCACGATTTCTACTGGGTTATAAAACACTATTTTTTGCTAATATGAATAAATAGATTTTAGGATATCCCAGGTATACCTGACTTTTACAATAATTTGCTGTGCCCAATCGAAGAAAATTTTGAAAGAAACGAGGAGCTTCCTTGCCTCTTACAATATTCTGAAAGAAATATATATATCTTTTAAATTAATTTTTAAACGAGTGGACATGAAGATGCAGCTGATCTCCACTATCACTGGTAATATTCATAGATTGCTATAAGTGGGGGCTAATAATTTGAAACAAATTATTACTTATGAGAAAGAAATTTATGACTATTTTTTTATTTTTATATACCTAATAATAGATTTAAATTTTTCTATTCTTACCCGTAGTGATTTTATGTTACATCATTTTTTAAACTATAATTAATACCTAATTGCAAGTAATAAAAACGTTATCTATTTCCGATCGTTTCAAGCTTACAATTTCAGAATAATTGGATTTATTTCGACATCCGTATTATCCTCATTCACCCTAAAAATGTGTTTGACAGCATTTGTTTTAATATTCCTTCTCCATGGTGGTTTAGCAGTCGATTTCGTAAGTGACAATTTTGCCCTTTCGTCCCCTTCACACCCATATTCCAGATGGTAACAAACTACACCGTCGACATGGAAGCCGGTTATTTATGCCCAGAAAACGACCAACTCGAAATACCCATGAAACTCTTCCGTATCGATCGCATTAATCGCACCCATCGTGCCATGAGCATGGAATTCTCATACGCTCATCCTGTGGACGAGACCGCTGAAGGTGTCCACTTAGTCGAGCGCTGGATCGCCGGTGGCTGGAAGAGATTTCCCATGTGGTCATGGCAAAAAGACCCATGCAAATTCCAGTTACAACACGAGAAAAATGGACATATCAGATTTGGTAAAGCCATGGGTTTAAAACACCCAGATCGGTGTCCCATACCGGCCGGAAATTACTCAGTGATGAGGTTTCCGTTTCAGTTGAAATACGATTATCCGTTTTGGCCCGGCAGGATTAGGACTATTGTCATGTCGAGAAGGATTGCGACGAAACAACTGATTTTTTGTGTAATGACCATTTTGAATGTTGTTGAAAAGGTTTAATTGGAAAAAATAAAAGAAAAAACCTTAGTCTTAGTAACTATTTGAAAAATAAAGTTTACTCTTTGAAATTGAAAAGTCTGTGATGACAAAAAATTTAAAGAATAAAAGACGTTACGGTAATAACATTAAAGATGGAACCGATCTTTGTATGAGATTTGCTTTGTATCAAATTCGTTTTTCGCATCGGCTTTGTTTATGGATAACAGCTGGTTCGTCCACGTAGATTTCCGATATAAACTTATAATAATCCAAAAAGAGACACGGTAAAGTGAGTCTGTTTATTTTTTATTCGCCAACTTAAACCGGCGCGAAAGGATGGTGACGATTTTTAAGAAAATAAGGAAAATACGTTACAAATCGTTACACCCAATTTCACTTTGTTAAAAATTGATTTTCAAAATGTATCGCCTTAATGCACCTCTACACCTTCTAAAGAAGAGATCTTCCAAATTTTATGTTTTTATTTTCGTCTAAAAGTTTATACCCCCTTTCAGCCTTTCAGAAATTTATTTTCAAAAAATCCTTTCTTTTCGGCCTTTTACACCCTCTAAGCAATATATCTTCCAAATTTTATGTTTCTATCTTCATTTAAACTTTACTCTTATACATTGATTTTCAAAAAATTTTCTCTTAGCGGCCATCTACATTCTCTAAATCTTCTAAATTTTATGATTATGTCTTCGTTTAAGTGTTTACACCCCAGTTCCCCTTAGAGATTGATTTTTAAAAATCTTTTTTTTAAAATAAAAACATTTACAGCTCATATCATCCCTTTAAAATCCCAAACAAACTTCCATCCTTTATTTAACCTCTTGAAGGTAGAATTTTCAAAGAGGACCAGTTTCATCAACGTTAGTGGCTATCAATAGTTGCTATCTACTTATTCGATGGTTAAATTTAACAAACGTTGATGAAACTGGCCCTGAAACACATATTTTTTACAAATACCAATTTTTATGAAAATCACTTAACAATAAAGAATTTTTATACAAACTTTCATCTCCTGTTTCACCCATTTAGATCCAGACTCAGGTCAAATACCAGGTTCAGATGTCCCATGCTGCGGTGGTATTGATAGGGTGAGGTATCTTTGGCGCAGGATCAAATTATGATAAATTAAGAATTATGAATGACAACAGAAGGTTTGTATGTGAGAAGGTAGAATAGTTAGTAGACATATTAGATACTAACACAAAATGTAAAAGCTGGCCAGCAACGCAATTGTGCTTGAAGACAAGAAAATAAAAGGTATATGAACACATATTGTTGGGGGCATAAATGAGAAAATTGGTAGCATCTCCATAGCCATAAATTTATTTTGTTTTCGTCTCGAGAAATTTCGTTAAAAAAAGAGTTATGTATCTAATGTTAGAGTAAGTAAACACAACCCCGTGAAATAAGCTTCCTGCTACAAAAATTTTAATGAAAAAGGTCTTGGTTAAGAGGTGTACACCCATTCTGAAAAAGCTTCCATCTATTATGTAAGAGTTAGAATATTTTTGTTGGGATATGTACATGTTTTGCTAAAGTATTTACTTTTAATAATGGGTAGATTGCAGCCATGCCATTAGAGTTAAAGATATTTTGTTAAATTGGTTATTTTAATATTGTTCCTTGATCGCTATATTTTTCTGTTATTTTGTTACTATTATTTCTTTTATTGTTTTATGTTATCGTAATCTTTAGTTTTGTACTGAGGGTAGAGATGAGAGACATGAAGCACGTGCTCTTGTGTAGGTAAACAATGAAATCGCATAACAAAACAAAAAATATACATACCTTTATTGTAGTGCTGTAGTATTTCAAGAGAGGTTTTTTTATTCACTCAATAACTAATTTAAATTTAAACACTAGTGTATGAGCAAAATTATAACAAAAACAAAAAGTACCTACCTACAAGTTAAAATTTTACATATAATAAGTGTTTTTTTTCTAATCATACAACTGCTTGTTTATTAATTAAAATTATGTGTAATACTTATAATTAGATAAACAAAGCAAAAACAAATTCAAATAAATTTTATTCACAATATGCGCATTGTAGACACCATAGCCGTTCAATAAGTTCTTAAAAAAGATTACAATTAATCGTATTACATGTATATAACAACAATATTATGGTTTGCAATTAGCAACAGAACACTAAACCCAAAACACTCAAACGTCATTCGACAGTCCTGAAAATAAATATTTTATAAATAAACATACGTTTTTGCCAATAACTTACAATAACGTAAGCGTATTCGTAGAACCAGGCCCCTGATGCAAACCAGTGACGATAACGACAGTATCTCCTGATTTAATAAAACCTAATGACTTTCCATAACTAACACCAGCTTTAACCCTCACTTCTACATTTTTCAACCATTCGGTTGGAGTTTGTTCTGTAAAACACATAAGTGGCAATGATTTTACCCTTGAAATAACACAAACCATCAAAATACAAGGGCATAATAGCCCTAAATAAGTGTAACTGGCGAGCAACCTGCGCATTCCTGGTAACGGCAATAATGGGACATTTTGGCTTGTATTTTGATAATAACTGTGCCGACTTTCCGGTTTTTGTAACCACGATAATAGCAGTGGCTAACGAGTTCATTGAAGCTTCAACTGTGGATATTGCGGTAGTTTGGACGATATCTAGAGGTAGTTTAGGCTGCAAACCGTTGTTAGTACTGGTTAGATTGTAACTGAATTAGTTATACCTGACTCTTGAGGTCATCAAAGAGTTGTTTTTGCCACACCGCAGCTTCAGCTTCTTTACAAATTAATGCCATGGTCTCGACACACTCAACAGGATACAAACCCTTGGCTGTCTCCCCTGCTAACATCACACAATCAGCACCATCAAGCACAGCATTGGCCACATCGGAACTCTCAGCTCGTGTGGGTCTTGGTTTATCAACCATTGATTCTAATAAATGAGTCGCAATGATGATGGGCTTCCCAGCTTTGTTACATCTTGCAATGATGGCTTTTTGAGCTAGGAATACCTTCTGAAAAGAGATTTCCATCCCCAAATCACCACGATCAATAAGAATGCCATCAGCAGCATCAATAATCTCGTCCATGTTTTTCACACCTTGGATATTCTCAATTTTGGCAATTACAAGAGTGTTACTATTGCCCAGAAGGGAACGAATTTGTCGAACCTCTTCAGCGTTTCGGGTGAAGGAGGCGAAAATGCAGTCGACATTTTGCTCAACTCCAAATTTTAAGTCTCTTTTGTCTTTTTCAGAGACAGTAGGAAGGTCTTTTTCGACGTCTGGAAGATTCACTCCCTTACTACTCCCCAATTTTCCCCCATTTGCAACAGTGCAAATAATTTCATTGCCTTGGATTTTCTCACATTTAAGAGTAATTAAACCGTCGTCGATAAAAATCTGGTTTCCGGGTTTTTGAACTTTGGTGATATTCTTATAATCGACGTAGATAACACTCTTGGTGCATTTTTTAGCATACTTTTCGTCGGTTGTAATTGTCACTTTTGCCCCCTTTTCGAGAAGTACTTCAGCCGAAATACCCTAAAACTGTGTTTTAGTAATGTCGTAACTAGACAATGATTTGGTACCCCTTCTAGGACTCCAGTCCTAATTTCCGATCCTTTGGTGTCTATAGCAATAGCAAGGGGATAATGCCGACCAATCTTCTTACTGTACTTGTCAACAGCAGTTCTAATATTTTTGATTAGTTCCCCATGGTACTCGTGAGTCCCATGGGAGAAATTCAAACGTGCTACATTCATACCAGCTTCTAGCATTTTTTCCAAAATTTCTGGTTTCTGGCATGCTGTTCCTACAATTTTGGTGCAAAAAAAACTTTTACCACATGAAATACTTACCAATCGTACACACGATTCCTGTTAATCTCATAAATTTCGGCTTGGATGTAATATCCAAATTACTGATGTATTCTAACACATTTGTTTTTGACTGCGTGCTCATTTTGACTAACAAAAGCAGTTCAATTAAACGTGTAAACACTTGCTCTTATACGTACTTCCTGATTAAAGAGATGCTATAAAGTCTGTTTCGTCTTTGACTTTCACACAAGTTTATGACTGGAATGATATTGAGAAATGATGCGTGATAAAGATATATGTTTATGTAACAGAAATCGACTTGATACTGATAGTGGGGATCATCTATACGTTATTACAATTTCGAGTGTGTTTACTGATTAGCAGTTTGTAGAAAAATCACTCGACGTGATTGCTGGCTGGAATAACAACATGCGCAGTGTAGTTATATAACATTTTTAGTGTGTTGAAATGCTTTATTCTAATATATTTGACTACATATTTGTGTTTCCTTATCTCTCAATAACAGCGTAGAAACGTGGGGAAATTTACGATTTTTGTTTATTACTTATTAGAAGTTTGTGGTTTAAATACATAAATTTACCTACAGCTAAATGTCTAAATAAATTTTTAAAAATAAAGAAAAGGAAATCAAGAGGTGATTGAAATAACAGACGTTTTAACTGCAGTGAATTTTATTGAAATAACAGTAAAAATTACACCCTCTACACAAAAAGAAAGTCTTGTTGACTAAATATATTGCATTTGACATTATCGGTGTGATTGTCTTATTAACAATTTCACGAAAGTCTTACGTCCATGTTTGACGGAATTGAAGTGTTTAACTTGAATTTTGCTTCTCCTAAAGAATTTTTTCCGTGCTTTAATTAACGGTAATCTATAAACAAAATGTTGTTTGTTCAAAAATTGACAGTCACAGGACGGTAATGGATATGTTTTCTGCCATTAAGTATTGCCTTTCTAGTCCTAAAGGACGGTCCATTTACAATAAAAAGGGACAAAAGGGAAAACTCTGGTGTTAATTTGATTCCTACCACTTACAAACACTACCAATACGTTAACTAATTCGGACAGGAAATTATTGCTATTCTACGTAAATCGATAGTAGTAAAATATGAAACAGTGCTGGAATTGCTCACTTTTTTGATTATTCGATTTGTATGAAAATACATTTACATTTGACATGAGGAATGAAGTTGGTCCAAAAATTTGGCCACAAAATAACATCCAATTAAAGCCTTAACACAGCACACATTTGCGTAATTGAGAGGCAGCATTTAAATGAAACTATTGGAACTACAATCTAAGCATTTAAATGCTACAATCAACGATTCTACTACCGATTATCACTGGCGTCGTTTGAATCACTATCTTCGTTGTCTTCTTCTATTATGTCTTCTAGTCGCCTGTCTTCTATTATCACGACTACATCTTTGCTAGAATAAAACACACTCTAAATAACTACCTCTAGCACCTACTAAAAGAAAAACAGAAAACTCTCACCATGCATACCACGGATCTAAATCATCAGAAAGGTGTCGTCTGCATGCAACCAACCCTTATCAACCCATCCTCCCCAAACCATCACTTACCGTCGCAACGGTGAGGGCGGCACCGGATTCCGCACCACCTCCAACAACTCCAAAACCTCCGGAGACGACCTCACTTGAATTATACTCGCCCCACGCAACTCTCGCAACTCCACGCCTCGGAATAACTCGCAACAGACCAATTCCTCCAAAGCTGGAGGTCTGCTAATCTGGAAAATCAGTTCCAAAGCTTCCGCCACTTTGGGAGCTCGTTCCAATTCGAGTTGAAGATGGGCAGGGCTGGGAGGCTTGGGAAGTTCGTAGCCAGCAGTCATTTCGAATAAAATGTAGCCGAAAGCTAGAGTTTCAGGAGCACTAGGGGCGCGAGGGAGCAGGCCCAAAAGGGCGTTTTCTAGGCCGGCGATTCGGGCAACGCCGTTTTGGATTATTACGTTGCCGGAGTGTAAGTGGTAGAAGGGCGGGAAGTAACGGTTGCGTAGAAAAAGAAGGCCTTCGAGGATTTGGCGGCCCAGACACTGGACCTGGAACCATGCAAAAAGAGAATGTTGAATCTAAACGGTGTTGGTTTGTAACGAAGTAAAAAGTATTTTTTTTGTACTTTAAAGCAATAAATGAATAATACTAATAATGAATTATCGTAAAAGTTGTAAGCTTTGTGATTGGGCAGTTTAAGGTCGGCCATTATAATAATGTGAGTAACCATGGAGAAACCAATTTGAGTTTAGTTTAATTCATAAATGTGGCTAATTTGGATTTGCGTTTATTCATAATAATTCCAATTTTTAATGAAAATGTTATGTTTGTGACCTTTATGCGCTCTACGCTCTTTATTATGAATATTGTAACGAAGAACTGGCACCTTACATTTCCTTGTGGGTACTTGACTGGGAAATAAAACCTTAAACACAACATACAAAAAATTTTCTTTGACTGAATATTATTGTCATGAAAGAAAACGGTGCAAGAAGTGAAATATAACCTCACTTTCTTCCTTTCTTGAGACTAAGAAATATGAAAAGACTCTTCTACAAGATGTAGAAGGCTGCAGTTCAATATGCAAATTTGTAAAACGTATTGTTTTCGAAATATAATCGAGAATACATAAATCGGTACCTCGTTAGTGCCCCTCGTTCCCCCCTCGCTCGGAGAACGGGGACTTCTAACTAGTCTAAACACAGCCTTAAAGTCAAAAATTATGTTCCCAAACAACCCCGTTGATTGTCTGGGCTAATTTCTAGTGAGAAAAATCAAGAGAATTACCTAGTAGCGTGGATTCGTAGATAAAATCTTGCAAAAATCAACAAGCCAATCAAAAAATGTGTCGGTTTGTAACAAAGTAAAAAGCCTTTTTTAAAGCTTACTACTAATGAATTAACGTAAGGATTATTGTAAAAGTTATAAGCCTTGTGATTGGGCAGTTTCAGGTCGGCCATTATAATAATCTAAAAAACCAATCACTTTAGATTTTTGAATTCATTCAAAATTTAATGCAATGATGTAATTTGTCCGTTTGACATCGGCCATTATAATAATGTGAGTAGGTAACCATGGAGAAACCAATCACTTTTAACTTTAGTTTAATTCAATAATGTGGCTAATTCAGATTTGCATTTCTTCACAAGACAATTCCAATTTTTTATGAAAATGTTATGTTTGTGCCCTTTATGCGCTCTACGCTCGTTATTGTGAATATTGTGTCAAATAATATTCACCTAACATTTCCTGGGAAATAAACAAATAACATACGAACAATTTGAACTCTGAATATTGCCATGACTAAGAGGTATGAAAAGACTCTTTTCTACAAGATGTAGATGACTGCAGTTCAGTTTGCAAATTTGTAAAACATTGTTTTCGAGATATAAGCGAGAATACATAAATCCGCACTTCGTTAGTGCCTCCCGTCGTCCCCTCGTTGGTGCCTGAGCTAATTTCTAGTAAGAAAAATGAAAAGAATGGCTGGTGTTGAATCAAAAAAATGCATTTTAATTGAACTAATTGATTTAATGCATTAATTAATGCATTCCAAAACTTGTAAATGTTTTCATTGTTAGAAATTTCTCTAAATGAAATATATTTGAATCAACTTATGTACAATAATCAATAACAAATAACCTTGTTACTAATGCATTTCTTAATCGGTGATTAATGTTCTTGATAATAAGCACGCTCGCGAGGTGAAATGTTTCCAGTAAGTATTATCTTTTACTTACCGTCCTGAGGGGTAATCCTTCGCCCTTCGAGTTGTACTTCTTATCATAATCCTCGTGCCAAGGGCTGCCATAGATTAGGTCCTTTAAACTACCGGACGGATTCAAAGGACTGATAAGAGCTGCCCCAGCATCCCAAAAGTCAATGTCCAAGACCGGATGAATGTATGGATGTTGCAATCCACGAAACAGCTCTAAAAGAGTATCTCTCGTCGTTGTGGTAGGGTTCAAAGGGCACATGGACGGCATGGGCACTAACGTCAGCAGCCTCTCCGCCCCTAAAGTCGTATCTTGAACTGTAAACCTACACAAAACGATAAACTACCACAAACTCTCCAATAATTCATACCAATGCTTGTCTGTTCTTGACCCAATCTCCCCTAACTGAGTCTTAAGCTCATACCGATCATTATTCGAAAGATAGTGCTTACAAGCCATAAAAACCCCATTTCGTATCTGTTGCTCAGCTCGGAACTTCTCATTCCCTCCCTCAGTTTTCAAGGCGCTGTATTCGTGTTTGGGGGCTCCGGACGACCTGAAATCCGGTTAAAAATAAGTTTCGAGTAGGAGAATTTCAATTTTTAATTCAAAGTATCGAAAATCTATATACCGGCGAGAGAAAAACACCCTCGCAAACGATTCCGTTCTTTGAGGAGTTACTTTTCCGTCGTCACTGCGATTTTCCGAACTTTGACAACGATTGTGGAAAGCGGCACGTTTGTTGGCGGCATTTAGGACACCCGGGGAAAATTCGGAAGCACTATGGGAGCGATGAGGAACTCGTTTTTTGCGACGCGAACTCGAACGAGAAGTTCGCTCTTGGTAGAACCTTTCGTGACCAATTACTTGAGGCTCTTTTTCTTCCTCTTTCTTATTTATGTTCTGGTAAAGATTGAACATGATTGCGGTTGCAAAGAGGCATTACGACTGAATTCGACGGATTTTCTAGGTTTTAATGCTGTTAAGTTAGTTGTAGGGATTCCGCGCCAGCAATAATTCGTTTAATTAGATTCATAGAGCACTTGAATTCCTTCCAACTCTCGTTCTATATTGCTTGTGTTGCTATTATCGAGAGAGTAAAATGTTAAACTTATTACATTACATTACATTACATTTTATTAAAAAATTGTATTGTACCCGAGATTTAATTTATTTATTTTTACTAGGCAACATGATTTTTCGAACAAACATAATTTTTGGTATACCAGTCTTTTAAAACCCGCCATTTGACTAATGATAACACGTCCCATTTTTTTGATAAACGATAACGATAACGATGCTGATTTGTAATTACTACTAATTACAAGTAAATTTATTTTCCTTTTAAGCAAGTAAGAAAATGGATTCTTTAGGTATCTAAGACAAAATTGCCATAAGTGATGCTAAAATCCGAGAAAGAATTTTTTGTAAATTTGAAAAGTGCTCCATAATGAAGTTTTTGTACAAAAAATAAATACCTAAGAACTATGTAACTGCTTGAAATTCTTTTAAGAGTGCACTCCACAGATTTCTTGGCAATAATAGAAATAAAAAATCATTCTATATTTATCTAAAAACTATTGGAAAATTGTGAAACACTTGCCTGCAGAATGTCTATCAAAGTGCATTTTCCGCTTCGATTTCTTTCTACAAAACTTAAAGACTGTAAGTGACAAAAAAAACAAAATATCAGAGCCAAAAAAGTGTCAAGGTATGGTATTCGACAATGATGGGGTTTACTGCAAAAGGAATGACTTTTACCCCTCCTAAATAACAAAAACAAAATTCTTGAAAATATTTCTTTGTTGAATTTGTGTTCAATTTATTATGTAGTGTTCCGTTTTGTATAGTTTAAAATTAAAAATACATTTTTTTAGTTCAATCAACAGTATGTCTCCGGACTGAGATACAAGAGGAAAATATTGTTTATCTTTGATTTGACGCCAAAACTGCAAAGGAAAAACATTTTTTGCTTCACCTGAAACGAGCAAATCTATAATTAAAACTGACTCAGTGGAAAGAAAAGTTCATTTTTTGGACTTATAGTTATTTTTCTCTGCGTTTTAAATCTTTTCACATTGGCGACTTTACTTTTTTGACAACGATGTCACTTTGACTAATAAGTTTACGCAAGTTAAATAACAAAAATGTGGGTGAAAAATATAACTCAAAAAAAAGCTTTAGTATAAAAAATACAGTCATTTTTAACAACAATCATCATTATTCAGTTAATTAATTAATTGTCAAAGTGACATCGTTGTTAAAAAAATAAAACCGCCAATGTGATGGGAGGTATACTCTTTTTCACATTAATGTGCATCAAGTAGGTTGTAGAAGTCTATATGAATCTTTAATTTAAAGTCCGATTTACACAAAAAGTGTCATTAATGTCATTCAAAACAAATTTAATCACATCAATAATGACAAAAATCTTTATGTTTGCTATCCTATGTTGATTACGTTGTTAATTTTAACTATTTTTTGGTACATGGGGTACACATTTATTTAAAAAAATGATTTTTAGGGAAGATTGAGTTTAGGATTGTTTGAATTTTCGCATGGTTGCCACCTTAAAATGATCCCTTTCAAACTACTTCGATGCACATTAATATGAAAACGAGCATATAAAGCAAAGAAAAATTATTCTAAGGCCAAAATCAAAAAAAAAATTACATTTCTTCCTAATGAATCAGAATAATTAAGTTTTAATTACAAATTTGCTCAGTTTTTCAAATGTTTTTCCTTTAGTTTTAGTGTAAAATCAAAGATAATTTTTTTTCCTCTTGTATACTCAATACTCTAATACTCTTTAAAAACAAAAATAACCAAAAAAAAGCTTACATGATGGAGAATTTTGGTAATCATTTTTAAATTTTCTGAACAAAATTACATAAGGATACAGGTATTTTTATCAATGTTAGAATAAAAAATGAAAAAATGTCGCCTAGTGTTTTCGATAATTTTTTTTTTGTTTGGTGTATTGGAATACTTTCGTTTTTATTTTTTTTCTAATTAAAGGTTTTGTATTCAACAAGACTGTATTTTTTGGTTTTAAACTATAATTTTAATATTAAGGGTTTTAATCAACATTGTGGCTTAATTAAAACAAAAACAAGCTATCAAAAAAACAAAAAACCTAATTCTTTGTTGTTTTATTGTTGTCTTGAGCACAATACATATTATGCTACTCAATAAAAAATCATTTATCACTTGACTATTCTCCCGCTTGAACATTACGTGTCATAATCATTTTGCACCGGAAAATAAAATCGAATTTTCCAACTTCTCTCGCGTTATTTAACGACGTCGTAACTCTTCAAACAAGTTAAGAACTTCATTGAGCATAAAATCAATTCTAATGTAATAACTCACCTGCATCTCCTAATCCAAAACACTGCTAGAGCTAAAGCTCCTAAACCTAGCACGACTAACGAAGCCGAAACCTTGGAAAAATGCAAATTTCATTTATCAAAATTAAAAAAGCTCGTTTGCACTTACCCACGGATGGGTGTTGGAGGTATGCTGCGGCTTTTTGGACACCACTTTCATCTTTCATGTTTTAAGAGGATAAGGGATTGTGGTTGAGGGAAAAAGCTACATGTCGCCAGCAACAGGATTTTGATAAAGGCTTGTGTTAACGATGGAAATGAGTGACACAAAAGCTCACTTGGCGAATCTAACACCGGAACTGAAATAAACGCCTGAAAGCACGCAAATTGCACACACGCATGGTATCACTATTGCCGTGAATTGGAATCAGTCGATAAACAAGAGGTGGACGCTTGCGTATTACTTGGGAGTTGGATCAGACGCGCGGGAATTCGGGACAGGGAAACTACAGACGAGTGAAAACTGGGTCACAGTCGCGAATGACGTCACGGGATCAGGAAAGTGGAAGCTTAAAGGGGTCGCTTTGTTTACGGAAAATTGAGTGACGCAGTTAGGGCGCATTGTTTCTACTTAATTGCGAGGAGTTAGCAGAGTTTATGACACGCGAAGAGACTGCTTTCAGTTTTGTTGATGGATTATAGCTAAATTTTACTTTAATGAAAACATTTAAAGTCTATTTCAGTCTTCATTAGTCACTTTATTGCAGTCTAATAACAGCAAGATAACTGTTTACAACTAATTCCAAGTAAAGATAGGTTTAGTTTATCCCGGCGCATCCACCAAATATTATAGATAATATGAAATATCGACTATTTTTATGAGTTGAGCTAATTTTTTTGAATTAATTAATACAGCTAACTGAATATTAAAATGAATATTATAACTAATAATATAATTTATAATTTTTTCAATATTTTTTAAACAAAAACACAATTAAACCCGTCACACCAAACTTTTATTTGAAACCCAACGTGTTTCAACCACAAAGTGGTCATCCTCTGGTGAGAATAAAAACTTGGTAATCTTAAAGATAAAGTGGGACCTTTAGAAAAGTCGGGGATTTATTAAATTAATTGTAAAGATTGTGATCAAAAATATATTGGGCAAACACGCCGATCAGTTAACACTAGGTTTAAAGAACACATAGCTCATTTAAGATATAACAGATTTGAAAAATCAAGTGTGGTCCAACATATTTTTGAAAAAGACAATAGAATCGATGAAACTAATGTAATAATTATTAGGGTAGTCAATAATTGTAAATTTCTTGAGTCTTTAAATATTTAAAAATAGAGATAAGCTTAGACAACGGCTCTCTACTTGTTAGTTGGGAGTAGGGAAAGTGAAAGTCGGAAAAATTAGTATATAAGGCATTAACATTGTTAAATTAGTAGTTTTTATTCTCACCTGAGGATGACCACTTTGTGGTTGAAACGCGTTGTGTTTGAAATAAAAGTTTGGTGTTTGGTGTTTTTGTTTATCGTTTCCATACCAAGAAGATCCAATAAGAAGTTCAATATTTTTTCATTGATAAAAATACCTAATTAATTACACCTAGAGAATTTTGTTCAAAAAACCTAAAAATGATCACCAAAGTTCTCCATCACGTAAGGTTTTTTTGTTATTTTTGTTTTCATCTTTAAAGAGTGCTCAAAGTAATCAGTGATCAAAGTAATCACTAATCACTCATATTCACGATATAGACTGAAATTAAACTGACTAAATTAAAAAAAAATGTTTTAAACCAATTTTAATTTTAAACTACACAAAATGGAACACTAGACAATAAATTAAACACAAATTTAACAAAAAATTATTTTCAAAAATTTTGTTTTTTATGATGAGTAAAGTCTTCCTTTTGCAGATACCTGCAGAAGTTGCCCATCATTGTTGAATTCCATAATATATACCTTAATACTTGTTTGGCACTGATATTTTGATGAAAATGCTGTTGTTTATCACGTCCAGTCCTTAAGTTTTATACAAAGAAATCAAATCGAAATATGCAGTTTTAGAAACATTCGGTGTTTTACATTTTTCCAATAGTTTTCAGATTAATAAAGAATAATTTTCATATCTATTACTGACAAGAAATCTGTAAACTTACACACTTTTTTGGTTTCAAACAGCTAATTCTAAGGTATTTAATTTTTAAGCAAAAACTTCATTACGGATCACTTTCCAGATTTGATGTCCTACGAAAATTTCTTCCCAGATTTTCGAAAAACTTATTTTAGGGCACTTTTGTCTTAGATACATAAAGGATTGATTGCTTAAACGGAAAATAAATTGATTTTTGATTTACAATTACAAATCAGTAGTAAAGGTTTAAATTTAAATTTATTTCCGATAATAATACTCTAGGTTAACCTTTATCAAAAAAAAATATTAATCAAAAATGTGACGTGTTAAAAGTTTTTTATTTTTATCACTAGTTATAAATCAAATGGCGTGTTTTAAGACTGGTACCAAAAATTAACTGTGCTTGTTAGAAAAGTAATTTCGCTTATAGTGTTATTATTGCACAACTACAAAAAAAGCCAAATAGCATTCGTTATATAAATACAAGTAAAACGTTTCAGTTGTGAGATTTTAAACCAGCTTATTTTAATGATACAATTTTTCTCAAGCAGTTGCTTTTCAGAAATAAATAAAGAATTACTAAAAAAATACAATGTTTTAACAAAGGCTATCTTGTTTAAGCATAAAATAACTTTTACTATTTTGTTACTTTAGTTATTTACTAGATTTTTTTTATTTGTGACACCAAGAGGCCCAAAAGAAAATAAGAAAAAATAATACAAAGTATTGTTCAAGCATAATTTCTATTGAAGACAATGTTGCAAAAAGTTTAAATGTATCTAATATCAAAGGCGATAAAACAAAAACATATGTTCATGAGCTTTTATATAAAATTATCGATTTCTTGTTAAATAAAGCTACATTATCAAACTTGACAAGGTGATTTATTACGAGTTTAGATCCAAACAGATGTCAGGTATTTAGCAGTTTTAAATAGTAACAAGTAAATGCTTTTGCTACTATTATGGTAGTTTAACTTGAATCAAGATATTTTAACACAAGACGCTAGTATTACTGGTTGCATACCTCAAACCCTTGAAATGCAATAAAATCATTAATAAATAAGATTTTTTCAAGAAATATCAACGAAAAACAATTCACTTAATCGAATATGTATTACCAAATATATTTAGTCAAACTGAGTCGGGCAAAAACAAACAATTATATTTTTTTGTGTTTTATTGACTATCTACAAATATTCAAAAAACGTATCACAATATTTAAAACAATTTTACACTCACTATAACTAAATAAATATAATTACAAGTACATTATAAAGATTTGTATAAAAAATCGTATGAAAAAATAAAAAAATATTAAAAATTCTGAAAAAAAAACGCTGGATTAATCGACAAACCGTCATGAGAGTGATTTGGCAGAAGGCGTTTCCTCGATTTATCCCCCGCTTTAGATAGCATACTACACAATGGCACTTTTATGTACATCCGTTCAAGGCACATTTACAAGGAATACAACGTTTAATGGAAAAAAATGGAACATGAGATGCGTAAAATAATGAAATAATGAAGTCGAAGTCTATCAGGACCCTCTCCTATGACTTATGAAGGGAAACAAAGTATCTTTTCGATATCTTACAAGAGCAAGAGTCTACAAGACCAACACCCAAGCCGAAACATCTGTCGATAAATCGGCCACGTGTTTGTTTTCATACACACAGAATGAGCTGTTATGGCAAAACGTAAATCCCAGGATAAACAAATGAATCAACGCACCGATCACAGAATATTTACAAAATCGGACTTGAAAAGAGCTAACTTGATTAACCCTCAAAGTCGCTAAATTACAGAGATCTTTTTATTTTCTTTTCCGTCATTTTGTTCAAATAACAGTCTCCCCTCCAGTCCGGATATGGTGCAGTCTCGGCTTCCGGTGCGGATGCGATCTCGTCGAGTGTCTACTACTCGTACTCAAAGTACTCGGCACGGGGTGCGCCGGGACGTACCTCAACACCGGCATAGTCTGTACCTTCACCGGCAGTTGTTTCCTGGGGCCCAAACGCCGCAAAACCGCCCTCCACGCCGTCACAGTCTTCATCGACCAAATCCAGAAAACAGTACTAACTCCTATGAAAAGTGACATGAGATGGCGCAAAAGAAAGGCCCACAAAGCTGGTTTGGATTCGCGGTTGAGCCACTGGTCGCGGTTATTGTACTCGTAGTAGATACTGGCCATGACGCAGAACGTGGGGATGGCGTAGAGGGTGCAAACTGCGCCTAGGAAATCGCTCTCTTTGCGAGGTGTCGCTGCGGTTAAAGGTGCCGCGGCTGAGGGGCGCGGCTTGCGGATCACGCGCACGCAGCCTAGGATGAGGAAGAAGATGCCTAGGATGAAGTAGATGAAGTCAGGGATGAGCACCAAGCCGAGGAGTGTCGCCGAGTTGCGGTTGCCGATATAACAGGTCCCTGTAAAAAAATAAAATAAGAAGCACCATTTACCATTTTTTTTCAATATTATAGATATAGTACGTCTATAATGAGAATTATTTGAAAACTGAAATTAAGAGTCAAAAATTTTTTTTCAACACTGCCACTTTTTGACTTTTTTAAGACAAAGTCGGTGCACAAAATTGAGGAAATTAGAGGAAATCATGACGCAATCAACAAAAATCGGAAGAAATCTGAGAATATTATAAGTAAATGAAAAGAATTCACTGAGAAATGCATATGTGCAACTAAGGTTTTGCAACATGCTGACATTAGCGGCATTTTTATAAATATTTTTTTTCTTATTGTAATTTTTTTTCTTTGTAATTATTTATATTAAAATGTTATGTTTCCATTATTATTAATATTAATAAACAAAATTTTTTCTTACTGAAATAGGTATAAATTTTTTGTCTTTAAATTTTTTCAACTACATAATAAAGAAATGAAATTGTAAATTGAATAAAATTGTAAATTTATCTTCAAAAAAGTGTATTGTGTTGATTCATACTTATTGAGATTATTAACATTATATACATAGATACAGGTTGAATATAAAGTATGGAACCAAGCGGTTTTTTTAATCATTCGATTCCAAAAAATAATAATTAATATAAATTACAGTAATATAAAAAATGTGATCGTACTTTGAGTTAAGCAATTCGTTTTTTGTCAAAATTGCAATTTATGTAAATTTATTTTTTTAATTAAATATAAAGTAGATAGTTGTAAATCTTAAATCGTAACCTTCATGAGAAAAATGGTTTTATAGTGGGTTGCCATTAAAAAAAAGATAAAAATTTTTGTACAACTCAAAAACAAAACAAAATTTCGAAAAATTTTATTCTTGATAAAACATCACATTTGTGTAGTACTTTATCATTCATTAATTAGTTTTTCAAAAAAATAAATAGTTTAAGCAAAACATGTTTGGTTCCATACTTTTTATTCACCTGGTAGGTATAACCACCTACGAATTTTATTAAAAACTCTTTAAAAATTTGGAAACAAACTAACAAAAATTTGGATTTTTCGCTCTCTTTATTATTAGAAACCGAGATTGAAAGCCCATCAAAAACAAATATCACAAACACAAATTCTTAAAATGATGATTAATTAATAATTATTATTACCTGGAGACGAAAAACACTTAAATCCACAAAGATTAAATTTATTTAATTACAAAATCGCTAAGAATTATTTTAAAAACTTTTTATCAAAATTTTATGGTTAAAATATTTCTATCGTCTACTGGCTGTATGAAGTACTCATTTTTTAAATTTCTACTCTTATTTGTTTTGGAGATATATTTACTTGTTTTTTTTTTAAATAGTATGCGGAATCGATTTTGAAATTTATGAAATTAACATTTTCGTTAACTCAGTAATGGTCGAAAAATAAAAAAAAAAATGGAAGTACATTTTCAAAATTTCCTATTTTGCATTTTACAAAAAAAGTTCAAAATCTCTCCATTTACTTTCCGGCAAGAATGAGAACAGAACAAATTGAGAACAGAAAAAAATCTAAACAAAAAAAATCTGAGTAAGTACAAAATTTATTTACCGATTTACCTACTCGTCGTTTTTTTGTTGACTTCAAATTATAATTTTTAGTGTTTCTGAAAGAAATTGCGTTGTTACATGTTTTAAATTATTTTTTTGCGCGATTGAGGTCTATTTAATTGTTTACCACGTCTGTTTACAAAACAGTAAGTTGTATTTACTCGTTGCAATCCCAAACTCATCGGTAAGTATTTTGTTTATTGTTGCTAAGTCGGTAAGCATTTAAAAATGTTTTACAACGGCAATATGCTTTCCCGTTCTAGAACAGTTTTTAGATATTTTATTGAAAAAAAACTAACAAAAATCAATCGCACAAAAAATGTCATAAGCATCACGAACGTTAAGGACTTACTGATCTCAGACAACATTTGTCTTCGATCGGTAAAATGTCCTTACCGTTCTTGATGCTTAATATACTATTTCGCCGATTTACGCATTGGAAGTTACAGCCTTTTTTATTTCGACTTCTTAATTATAATACAAACGTTTCTCAGATTAATAATTTTTAGGAGAGAATTAATTTTTTCGATTAAAACAACTGATGAAACATGTATGTGGTAAGTCTGTAATAGTATATTACATAACGAGCACGGAAAGTGATAAATAACGCACAAGCGGGAAAGTTACGCACAAGGCGTTAGCCGAGTACAAGCAATCCCGCGGGTGCGTTAGACACTTTCCTGCAAGTTTTGTACACTATTTTTCCTACGACCATAAATAATTTTTTTCTTACGAACAATTTTTTTCCATAACGATTTATTTTTTATAATGGAAACAAAAAAAAATACGTTAAATGAAAAAATACAAAACATTTGAGTGTGAATTGTGCGTTAGATTTCTAACACACAGCGCGAAAACAAATCGCACAGGTTTCTGACGTCGTACGATATTGCCAATTTTCGCGCATATGTAATTGTGCGTTATGATCTAGTTTCGTATATGGTCGTAGGAAAAATTATATTTCACATTTTTATCAACAACTAAAAATTCAACAAATATCAGCGTTCGTCATTAAAATCCTCGATTTTTCCTCTGTGCATGTTTAGATAGTTTCTATTATTTCTAGTAATGCCTAAACATTAATTCAACCCTGATAATAATTATTGTTAAATACTGACAACATCAGGACGCATCTGTGGCAAAATGAGTTATTATTTTAAAAAATAATTAATACTCCTATTATTTTTTAACGTCAAAAAATCAGTCAAGTAAAACCAAACCATTGTTGATTTTGGGGAATTTTCATATGTAAATCGTACTTAATCCGGCGCAAGATGATCACGTCGATAAACTCTTTGTTCTGGTATTCCGTTGCGAGATTTAATCGCGTTCCTAATTAAATCCGAGTCTTTTTAATTGGAGCCGGTCCTGGTCTGGATTGTCTCAAAATTTATTCAACATGGGGGCCGCAACAAGTCGTGAGTAATGCGGCGCGCGGTCCAGACAAAGCCTCCCAAGATCACGGCAGCTGTTTTGCATGCGAGCCGATTCGCGCTTGTTACGAACCGGAGGATGGTGACAGTCGAGTAGGCCGTGAATGCACCGCACCGCACCATTAATCACGAACACAACCAGCGACCCACAAAATGTTCCAAGGGTCACTTTGATGCTCCTTATCTGATTGTAATTCGCTTTCAACAAAGAACAAGACCAAGATGCGGCCACTTTGGTATTTATTAAAGATTTCAATCGGGGATTAGAAGACCAGGGGGCGTGGCTACAGGATATAGTATAAAATATTTACACACAAAAACAGCGAATCCGGGATATCTACAGGTGACCCCAAGTTAACGACATGATTTTTTTTACGATAGACCCAACAATGAGGCACATTATAAAGATATTTCTATTCATATACAGGTGTCCCAAATAAGATACACAACTAAGTTCTGTTTTTTTTTTAATGAAAACCACAATTTTTTATTACATATCTGGATTTTGACACTAAATTGTCAATATAACGCACCTTGATTTCTTAGACTAACCTGCAATAGTTTTTGACTTATGCCAATTTATATGTCAAAATTGCATCGTGCTTAAAAAATTTATAACTTCAAAACTATTCAAGACAACTTAACCATTTTTTTCCAGTCGATTCCTTAAGCTTTAGCACATCTTTTGAAAAAAAGACAAACTCGGAGTCGATGTTCCATCGCCTACTACGATTTTTTGAAAATGACAAAATACAAATGGCAATAACTCGATTTTTTTAAATACAACACTCTATATTTTATTGCATCATTACATGGCATTTTTTATGAGTTTTTGTCGATGTAGGGTTTATGGGGTTTACTTTGTAAAATTTGTACGATTTTTGCAAAATAAGAAATGTTGATGGTTTTTTCTAAAAAAAAAAAAAGAATCGAGTAGGCTGCTGTAGTAAAATTTGACACTTTCGTGTACTTTTCATAATTGTACACATCTAATTGTCAATAATGAATTTCACTCGTGAAGAATTAGTGTATATGGTTTACTGTACAAGGTTAGTCACGAGAGGGTTATTTCTGAATTTGTTTTTGCCGCAACCCATTATACATATTGCAACAACTTCTTGATTTCAAATTTTGAAAATAATTATAACTAAATCCACGATAGCTGTTATTAGTCTTGTCTCTGTGACATTATAGTAAAAAAAATATCTCTCAAACGATGCGACATGTTTTGTTATGTTTACCAACCGACTAGGAGCATGTTTAGAAGTCGATGGTAGACACTTCAAACACCTTTTATATTAACTTAACTTGCTAATTTATATGTTGAATTTTGATTAAATATAGGTTATCTGTCAATCTGACATTTCTGGCAAATTTATCCAACTTACTTTGATTTGTAATTTTAAAGAAATAACATATTTAATTTAGTAGTTTGTGAGATTGGTATTGTTGGTTGCGGCAAAAAAAATTCAGAAATAACCCTCCCGTGAATAACCCTGTATTGGTGAAGATCACAGAAATCCTTTATTAGCAAGCAAAATGTACCGTCAGAAATATCTTATCCTAATCATTCCATTCAGTTGATGGAGCAATGCTTGCTAGAGTTCGGAGCTCATTTAGTAAAAGACTAGCAGCTTGTGTGGAACATGACGGTGACCTATTTGAACAGTTTTTATAAGTAACCTTTTCTCAAAATTTTCACATTGTTTTCTGTTAATCATTCTTTCCTATTGTTGTAAAGATTACTAAAATTGTTTCCTTTATTGTGATGTACTCCTGTTTCTATTACAATTTCATTTTATTGAAACACATTTTTTTCAGAATTGCATAGATGTGCGGCCTACTCGATTTCTTTTTTTCAGAAAAAAAACATCAACATTACTTATTTTGCAAAAATCCGATAAATTTTGCAAAGTGGACCCCATAAATCCTATATCGACAAAGAGCTCATAAAAAAATGCCATGCAATGATGCAATAAAATATAGAGTATTGTATTTGAAAAAGTCGAGTTATTGCCATTTGTATTTTGTCATTTTCAAAAAATCGTAGTACGCGATGGAACATCGACTCGGAGTTTGCCTTTATCTCAGAAGACGCGCTAAAGCTTAAGGAATCAACAGGAAAAAAGTTGGTTAAATTATCTTGAATAATTTTGAAGTTATGAATTTTTTGTGGGTCTATGTACGATGTAATTTTGACACATAAATTGGCATAAGTCAAAAACTATTGCAGGTAAGTTTAAGAAACCAAGGTGCGTTATATTGACAACTTAGTGGCGAATCCAGAAATGTAATAAAAAATTAAGGTTTTCATTTAAAAAAAACAGAACTTAGTTTCTGTATCTTATTTGGAACACCCTGTATATGAATAGAAATATTTTTATAATGTGCCTCATTGTTGTATCTATCCTTAAAAAAAAAACATGTCGATAACTTCGATAGAAAAAAAGTTGTTGAGCATGCACGCACCCCTGGTTCACCCTGTATAAGTGAATCAATTTCTGTTCATTTAAGTCTGTCCAATTACTGGTCGGCCTCCAGGCGCGAGATAAAGATTACTCTTGACGGCAAAAACGGCAGACGCGCCAAACATGCGTTAAAACGCCACATTCGACATTCCGTGCGATTTTCAGCGGTGCTAATAGCTCCATCGACAGGAAGAAGCCGCAAAAACTAGTTCTCGGGTAATATCAGTCAGTAGGGCGTCCGAAGGGTGTCACTTGGACTTACCAGTGAGTTCGTCTGGGTCCACATCCCTCCGCACCAAGGCGGCGACAGTCTGCGCTGCCGGCAAGCCCCAAGCACACACATGCAATATCGATCCCAAGCTGCGGAGCTTTTCCGGAGGCCAAGAAAGTCCCACACGTGCGACCCACCAAGCACATAAACAGACCCACCTGGAATAGAATAACAAATCAAAAATGGAATTAGGCGACCTCCCATGGGAAGTATGTATGTACATCAAAGCAAGCCGATTTTGATAACCACAATTCAAGTGGCTTCAATTCACTCGCGAAAAAATTAATATGAGTGATAAGAGGCTTTGACGGCGACTTTATCATCCAATTAAGTATGGGATTTAATTAGCATTGGTCTACACACAAGGTGTCAAACACATCGTTAAGTAAAGATAATTCAAGCAGCTTCAAATATTTGATTTGGCAGTCACCTGCCTATTGACTTCTGTTGACTTATTGGGAAAAAGGGGTAACGGACGAGTCACTGAACTGAAAACAAATTATTTGAGTCAATAACTCGCTAGGGAGGTTGGGCCTTTTTCACGCTTTGGCTCAGTTTCATTTGAAATCTAATTTTACGACGATGAATACATAATTAGATCAATCGACAAGGTTAGGGCTTTTATCAAATAATTGTGCATTAAGTACCGATTATGATAAGGAAAATCAATATTATTTATATCGCGGCGTACCACACGAATCTATTTTAAGACCTCTTATTTAGATAATTTTTCTCGGATGCTCATGTCACCAAAGCGTTGAAAATATCCAGTAATGAGACAATTTCTTTTTCACAATAGAAAATTTTGACATTTATTAGTGGTTTTCAGGTTGCTATTTCTAAAAAAAGTATTGAACTTTATATATGGGCTTTAAATCCATTGCACTAGTAATATATTTTTGGTGTTAATTTTCCGATACAATAATGCCAGCAGTACAGTGGGGACACAGAAAACTGGACAGATGTGTCATTCAGTTGTCAAAACTTCTAAACTATACCTTAGGTACTCATAACCAAGCTTTTAATGCTTGTCTCCATTTCTGTACGATCAAATTCACCGTACTTTTTGGAATCCCCAAAGTCACTTGCCGCTGCACATCCCTCTTTGAATAAAAGCTATTGCTCGAGATTTTTTTAAAACTGATACAGCTGACATTTTCCAAAAATTGATGTATGTCAAAGTTAATTTGACAGTTTTTTTAATATCAATCATATTGACGGCAAAAATGCATTTACATTAACATTTTTTAAAATGACAATAAAAGACTGCCCAGGATTCCGTGTCCCCAATTGTACAATTTTTACAATTATTTTGATTTCTTGTCATTTTGTTAGCTGGCTACAAATTTTTGATCAAGGTGGCCTGTAACTGAAACATTAAATTGGCAACAATAAATAATAGAGACAAAAGGTATGACACTTGTGATCATTTGTATTTCCTCTGTGTTGCAATGTTTACAACTTAATTATAAAAAGATCAATTTCAAAAGGATAGGCCACAGGCACGTTATGAGTATTAAATTAGAGTACAGTCGCGGCCATTGAAAAGTAATACACTTGACAAATAAAAAAATTTGGCTTTGTAAATTTTCCCTTAAAACTGACAATCACTGTCATGTTTAAAATGTCACTAGAATCTTCTTCTTTGCTTTAAGGACAGTCATTTTGTTCACATTTATTTCTTCTACGATGACTCGTATAGGAACATTGTCCCTTAATCTTGTAATAAAAATAGATTTCTGTACAAAGTGACGTTTTCAGTGACACTGACAATCACGACGAAAAAATTACATTATGCAATTTTTTAAATTTTGAGTGTATTACTTTTCAATGACCGCCACTGTACATACAAAAGTATCGGATCTCGAATGGTGATATTGTCGTATCAACAAAACATTACCACCTAGGATTTAGGGATATTCGTAAGTATGTTTATTTTTGGTGACAAACAAAAAATATCGTAACTAGTGTCAAAAATTTAGGTTAAATCACCTGTCAGCTTGTATGGATAACTCAATTGATAGTTGACTGCGGGTTGACAAAATACATCAACCGTCAACAACAATGGGTAATTCAAAATTACTTCTGTAAATTCTAGTTGCAAACAACATGAAAAACGTAATCTTTCTAAAAGGTCAAATCCTAGGTAATAATTTCATGTTGATAAATCTGTAGAAAACTAAGCATAAAAATGAACTAGATTTGTTGAATTTAATTTATTGTTGAATTTGCTAGTTCGTTAAATGTTTTTTACACCATAAGACACAAATTGCTTATTTTTTTTTTTAATGTTGCAAGATCTACCGTTTCTGCTAACTACATTCAAGAATACCTGATCTGAACGACCCAAAATCTAATCTTTGAAGAGCTATATCTCGTGAAAAAAGGCTCAAACATTTTTTGCCATAAAAACTTGGTTGGATGTCCTTTAGCACCTCCCAAGAGATGGTCCGACACTTTTGAACCATCCTGTATCATCAATTCTTCCATTTTTAAATTTTTGTAAATCATAATAGAGTGATAAAAATTAAGTATGTACAAAAGTAATAACTAAAGATAGTAATCACAAAATTTAGTTCAAAAAAACTATTATGCAATGTATCATTGCAAATACTATGTCACTACATGTAGGTGTTCTTGTTTTTCAAATGGTTTTGGCGTGGATTTTGGCATGGTATGGTGGCATAACAAGGGCATTGTAGTGGAATCTGCATTTGGTATCTTTCCATGCGGCATTCAAAACAGATCTCGGCGGTGTTTGAAAGCAGATTTACGAGATACAGTTGGCTGGAGGGAAAGCAACAAAACACGACCAAAACAAACGATCTCGTCGAGTTAATAAGATGCTCCATTGTTCTGCAACGCAACGGGCAACTCACTTCGAACGCCTTCGAATTCTTACCTGACTCATTCTTAACTAGATTACGTTTACAAGGCACTAATGCACGTCCGATCTGTCCGTCCTTTCCCCATTAACTCCGAAGATATGTCTGAGGTGTCGACGTGATGGAATAGCGGCGAACACATGGCCTGTGCAGCATTTATTTTTTTCCTCTTTTAAATATTTATTTTCGCTTGCGTGGGGACGTGAATCTGGCGGAAATGGACGGATTTTATGCCCAAATCTCACGTTTTGCTAGATTCGAGTGTGAAAGCGAGGTAGGTTATTGGATGCGATGACTGGACGAATTCAAGTAGGGGCAGATGCTGCTCGTTAGCTGGCCGATGGTAAATATTGAACTGTCAAAAGAGCGACCCTTTTCCAAACAGACCGGACGAGAAAATTGTTTACAGTGGCACTAAAACGGTGGCTATAAACGGCCATTATACGGTAGGCGGGGGCTAAAATAAATAAGCGCGTCGGACGGGTTTATATCGCTTGTAAATATATTTTCTCAGACGATTTTACCATTAATTTGATAAAAAAAACTGTACAAATATTTGAAACTTGCTTCACTTAACAAATATCAAATAATAGTGAGTCACGAGAAGTAATCCGAGAACAGATTCCTTTAGAAATTGCACTCGTGATACGTTATTGTTACCACAGTCTGGAAGGATAATACTCAGGGAAACCACAACAACCACAGGAAAACAGAGAAGCTGTAAAAACAAGAATAGGAATGCGGCAGCTTTAGTGTATTATTTATTATAGGAACTGCTTTTTCCAATGTCGAATTATTTTACAATGTAGATGTAGCCAAATAAAAATATAAAACGATAAAATGTGAAAATTAATTGGATACGATGATTAAAATTAATGACAAGTCCTTATTTCTCGTTTCAAAGTTTCTCTATTTCGAATAAATAAGTCGGCTTTTCAGCAAAAATGTGAAATTTATGCAGTATGATATATGTGGGAAGAAATAATGAAAATAAAAATTAATAGTAATAAATACACTAATAAAACAACATTGGACCCAATAATGAAAATACAAAAATTTAATTTAACATTTCTTGATGATTTTAATAATATATAAAACATTATATCGATGGAAAAAGCATAAAGTAGTTTTATTTTTAGAAAATTCCAAATATCGATGTCAAAACCATAAATAATTACAAAAAATTACGTATTAGATAACAGTTCATTTGATAGTCAGTATCTTAACATACCTATATCTCCAATACAATTTTTGGCCAGAGTGGCCTTTGATTATAAAATTAAATGGCTTATATCTTTTGTCTCTATTTATCAGTCTCGCCAACTTATTTTCAGATTCAAAGGCTACTTTATTACACAAATAGGAGGGACTTTAAAAAATGAATACAAATAATACTTTTTTGTCAAATGAAAAAACTTGTTTTTATTCATTAATTTGTGTAAGTAATATACCTAAATCTGAGATTTTTTAGATCAAAAATTTGAATAGATATAATTATGTTTTTTAAATTACATAATGAATGTTGTTATTCTTATTTTTTCTTACTCTTTTCTGTTTACAGATCCACTAACTTTTTGATAAATAATTGGTCAAAAATTTAAAAAGATATAGTTATTTGTTATAGACGATAAAGAAATTGTTTATCTACGAGTGCAAAAGTTAGGTTTACGAGTGACGAAGTCACGAGTGGACTTTTTTCACGAGTAGATAAACAATCTTTATCGTCGTGTATAATATTTCGTTTTATTTTATACTCACCTACCAGAATTTCTTGAATATAAACAGTAGAGAAAAATTACTTTATTTCACTAGACGATAAAACACTACTTTATCTACTAAAATTAGTTGATAAAATATAAACAGTAGATAAAAATTACTTTATTTCTCTAGTTTAGACGATAAAAGACTACTTTATCTACTGAAATTAGTTGATGAATTTGTTGTTGAATTTTTGCCATTGTAATCAAAACATTAAAAACAAAATTAAATTTTTTGTCGTTATTCATCGACTTTTCGGAAAAATAGTTTCAAGAAAAATTAAATTTAGCAAAGCAATTTACGCTGCGGGTGCTCTAAATTGAGACATAAAAATTTCTTCTCAACCGTTGTTTTATTTTTTAATTCGTTGCTCGAAGGTATTGTTTTTTTCGAGAAGACTTATAGCCGGCTTAGCTCGTGCAACCTAATGTGGAGCTAACGTCATTCCAAATAACGAATCACTTGAAATTACAAATGGAAGAGTTACATAATTATAGCCACAACCTGTAGATGTAGATTTTTAAAATGCTTCAACTCGAACATGTTGTAATAATCTCTTTATAAACTGATCAACATATTTTACTAGCTGCTGAAATGAATAACAACAAGAAATAAAATCATCTTGGATAAATTGTTAATAACATTGATGAGCAGTTGGCGAGATTGAAAAGAAAAGGTAAAAAGCTTCAGTCAAGATGAAAAATTAGAGAGGCAGAATTCCGAGAAGAGCATATTAAACATCTGTTGTCCACGACACAACTTTTTGATTTTTAGATGTATCTCGGATAAGAAGATGGTAAAAAAAAGTTTAGATTTTCAATTACTCTGCATGCTTATTTCTTTGCGCGATCGAATGCAGATTTCGCTGTCATTCGAAAGTTGTAAGTCGTCATTTCTGGCTAATTAATAGTGAGGGCTGAAAAAAGTCCGACAGCTTCGTTTTACCGATGGTATCGTGATGATAAACGAGCGGTCGGTTTTGACACGTGATTGGTTCTCTCAGCAGGATAACTCCCTAGCACGAGGTAAACGTACTTTCCTCGTACGCGCATTGGACCCAATCTGCATTAAACAAGAATCCAATTAACAGTTCCGAAGAGGGAAAAACGACGAAAGCGTTTAACATAAAAGACACATCGGCCACAAAGCCGTGGCCCAACAAAGCCGCACCGAGACATTTAAATAACGATGCTGCGTGAAGAGATAGGATCGGGGGCCGACCGGACAACAAATCATTGTTAGAGACGCCACGGACAACCTGTTGAGAACGTACCTGCTTAACGCCTTGTTAAAGTCGGGGGGCAAAAAACCAACCATGAATATTTTACACTTGTTAGAAAGCTCTGCGATGGAACGCACCCAAGACGGGCTTTATTCAACCGGATGGTAAATCAAACAAGCCAATTCGCGTGCGAACCGTACCATAAACGCAATTATGGTGCATTCGAGCGATTCGGGATCGCCGCAAGGGTGCACTCGCCGACCGATGTTGTCAATTCCAATACGCGCTGACCGGGAGTAACCCACGACACGTACAATAAATTCACGTTTTTAAACAACAATCCGGATAGTAATGGAGCACTAAACATGTCGATAGATTTCCATAAGACGTTTATAGCATACGTAACGACTCAAGTGCGTTTATGGCACGCAACGGAGAGATTTATTAACATTATAAAACTATTAAATAGTCGCGAAAGTGAGCAAAATATGTGATTGCAAGGCGATTTATTTATTGGATTCAGTTTAACTAATAAAACAAAATCAAATTCATTTTAAAGTTCTCAAGTCATAGACTTTTTACCCCGTCCGGTCCCATAATAATTGAATAATATAGCCCATTTGTAGCCATTTAACTTCGGAGAACATTTATGGCAATTGGCCCCGAGGTGCCATAAACATGTCAATTATGGCTGCAATCTCGGTCATAGTGCAACAAAGTAGACAACATTGAGAGAAGAAAGCTGAATTTAATATTGGTTTTAATATTGAAAAGATTTTGTCAAAATCGCACTTGAAGTTTTGAACGTGGTCTTTTTGTACTTCAACAGATCAATATCATGCAACAGATTTTGGTCTGCAAACATTTCATATAAATAAACTACATTTAATCTTTAAGATTTCAACAGTAGTTTGGAATGATAATTGATTTTCGCACTGCTTGTGTTAATTTTTGTTGACTGTTTGCAACATTGCAGAACCATCTCGTTTACCACAATACTTCTGAGCGATCAATCAATGACTGTAACTCCTTATGTTGATATGTGCAATATGGATTTCATACAATTTCATTCTCGGAAAGACAACACAAAAAAAATAAGTTAAAGTTCGAACTTTACATGTATAAACATCACATGTTATGCGATAATTTTGGGGTGTATACAGAGGATGCGCCAGAACTCGCGCCCCAGAGAAAAATGTCATGTAAGGTAAAATACTAGTAACATGGAAAAATGTTAAAAAAATTCGAAGTTATGAGAGTTTAAATTTTGCACTTTGTCTATTTATTTCTCTTAGAAAAATAATTTTCCATTTTTTTTTGCTACAAGCTATTAAGAGAAGAAACAAGAAAGCTGTATCCTAAATTGTACTCTGTTCAATGTTATTTGTGGCTTTTATTGGCAAAATTTTTGTACCTTTACTAAATAATTGTAAAAAAACATATACAAGATCATCAGTATCATTAAATAGATAGAATAATATTTAATTTTTTTCCATGTTCCTGGTATCTTACTTAAAAATTTTCTCTGGGGCACGAGTTTTGACGCGCCCTGTATATTACATTTTGGTCAATTGATTAAGACCATTTCACAAAGGAGTATTAGTGTTAGTGCATTTGATGTAATCATCATACATTAACTTGTTAAAAAATATGAAAATATATCACAAAAATGGATTCACATTTTGACAGATGGTCTACGATTTTTCTTCTAAATTCATTTAACATTAGAAATAAAAAAGAAAATAATTTTCCAGTATTAGAATGATAAATGACGTTGGCATGACCTTAGTTGAACTTTAGAAATGATTTTGCATCATTAATCAAATACGACTACAATTTATGAAATAAATAAGAAAGCCGTCAAAACGCCACAAACTTTTGATTACCTTTAACAACTTGTTTATTGATGACCAATAATGAAAAACGGGAGTTTTAATGAAACTATTAACAAACACTTTTTCTTTCTTTCTCTTCTGAAAATGTTCGCGATATTGGTCAAGTTCGTTAAAAGCAGTTTTTATTACATTATTTGCCATAAGGTAACAAGTGTACTGTAAAAACCATAAACGTTCACCTTAAATTTTCGTGTTGTAAGTCAAAATCCGAATTTTTCTACCTGTATCCCATGTCATTGTCGATGCGTTTCCTATAAGAAGCTTAGCCTAAACTCCAATCCTGACAAGTGTCAAAATTTTCGCACCGCATTTGTTGCTCAACTTTGATCATTTTTTGTGATCGTAAGATAATTAAGTTTTGTGATCGAATCGATCGCTGGGTCATAATGCCCCCTCGTCATTAAATATTTAATTTAGTGTAGCAGGCAATTAGTGTGGTTGTGTAAATAAACAGTCGAAGAAGACCCCATAAAGTATAAATTACAAGGAATTATTAATATTTCTTTTTTGGTAACGACCACTTTGGTCTTCGAGTTATAAATTACGGTGGAACGGCCTGTCATAGCAGTCTGGCAGGTAAGAAAGGAGAAAACGTGAGCCCCGTGCCCCTCTCCGAGCATTCGGAATGTAATTCCAATCTCGTTGGGTTCATCGGAGATTTAAGGGGACACAGAACTCGCCGTAATCGAGTGGTAAGCGCGGTGTTGCTTCACGGTACCGACCGCCATGAAATTTGCATGAAATTGGAATTAATTTCCAATTATAGTGTACTTACCAAGCATTGGCTGCCATTCCAAAATAGTAGATCAGAAGGAAGACGAAGGCGCAGTTCACGTTAGAAAGACCGTCTTCAGGAGGGCAAAAAGGCGACATTCGACCGGAGAACATCCGAAGGGCCCAACCGGCGCTCACCATGCAGTAGCAAAGAGCTATGCTGATCAAAGGGCGCGCTTTCACGCGGCCTCCGCCTATTGTTAATGTCAGGGCCGAGGCTAAGCTGATCACGAAGCAAATCATTGCCCACACGGTCACCCACACCTGCAACAAAGGGCCAAGGCTAACAAAGGGCACAAAACATACAAAATAATTTATTAGCTTGATGGCCCGGGTGTGGGAGCAGGCTATTAAAATCCACCGGAAATGATAGTAATTTGTACAGAGTTAAAAGGGCCAGTTTTGAAGCAACCCCTCATGATTAAATTTATTAGAAGCTATTATTGACTGAAGTAGAGACACCGAAAAAAAAAAGAAAACAACAAGAAACAATAAACCTTGCAACAAAAATACAATCTCCAATTTAATTTATCATTCAAATCACAGTGTGGACAGACTACATGGACAAAGAAAGAGTGACAGAAAGTCTTCTACGGTAAAAATTGTATGGATTCATAATTTTGCTTTTGGAAACCTTCGCCAATAAAGAATTTGTTAAATTTTCTTGCTTCCAGTCGAGAGGATAGATCAAGTATTATTTTTCCTTTCGTTATAAATAAGCACTAAAAATAACAAATCCTATTATGGCGCCAATTAAAGTGATAAAAAACGTAGTCTGTTTTATGAAGTGGAGATTAAAAATCGAAGTCGACCCAACCGGGATAAAATAAACCCAAATTGAACTGGTTTCGGTAAACCCTCTTCAGCAAAATCCAGGAGGAAAAAGTGTTAAATTACAAAATTTTACAAAAGATGAAAAAGTTAAGAGAGTAGCGTACTGAAGATACTGCTACCGTAGTGTGATAATCTAAAATGCGATGTTTTTTTTTTTGTTGATACACTAAATTAGACATAGAAATAAAAATGGAGTATACAGAGTGCGCCAGAACTCGCGCCCCAGAGAAAAATGCCATATAAGGTAGGAATATGGAAAAAATGTTAAAAAAATTTTATCTATAAAAATTTCGAAGTTATGAGGGTTTAAAGTTTGCACTTTGACTCTATTTATTTCTATTGGAAAAATAATTTTCCAAGTTTTTTTGCAATAGGCTATTAAAAGAGGAAAGAAGGAAGCTGTATCCTAAATTGTAACTCTGTTCAATGTTATTTGTGGCTTTTATTGGCAAAATTTTTGTCCCTTTATTAAATAATTGTAAAAAACATATACAAGATCATCAGTATCATTAAATAGATATAAAAAAATGTCAAATGTCAAAATTTTTTGACAGATAGAATTTTTTAAACATTTTTTGTATCTTACCTTACTTGAAAATTTTCTCTGGGGCGCGAGTTCTGGCGCAACCTGTACATTTTATTCTTATCAAATAATATAGTGTAAAATACTAAAATAAATAATTGTATTTGAATCTAATGAATTAGTTTTTTTAATGGAATGGGCTTCAGCTACTGATTTTCCCACTACGCCCTCCGAAAATGTCAAGATCGTTGAAAAGAATTTATTGAATGTTAATTCTAATTAAGTGTCACCAATAACAGAGCGTAAAAAATCGGACTAGTTTCTTTGATCGTGAGATATCAAAGAAGCTGCAAATTAACTACTGGCCAGTAGCTGTTTCCAATGTTAAGTGTCAACTCATAAATACCATCACATAAACACTTTTATATAATACAAAACATTCCAAACTCAAGTGCAAGGCTTTTTACCCTTGATTGTCAACAAGGCAAACCAGTTGCATTGCCTTTTCCTTTTCATTGTTCGAAAGTGCCCAAAAATGGGCTACTCACCTCTGCGAAGTTTTTCTCCGAATCGTCAAACATGAGATTGGTATCGCAAGCCGGCACGCAATTCCCCAAATCATTCCTGACGAAATTCCTCCCACAGTCGAACTTCTGCACGGCAGGGTCGACGGGGGCTAACACATCCACTCCCCTGTCCTTCGGTCCCTCCATGCACAGATGCTCGTGGTTGTTCTCCACGGGGAAACGCGAGCAGTTGAGGGCGTCGGGCCAGGAGAACCCAAAGCCCTTCAACACGGGGTAGCACTTGGCCCTCACGCTCTCGCACAGCCCCCGACAGGGCCCAATAGGGTTGGCCACCTTCTCCGTACACATGGGCACATACACCGAGCATAGGAACAGCTTCAGCTGCGAGCTGCAGCCGTATTGGATCAGCGGCGAGAAGGACTTGAGCGTGTAGTCGGCCTCCTGCTGGATGTCGTTGCCGCCGAGGTTGGGCATCTCCGTCATGTTGTAGCCCAGGTTGGTGCACATGTCCACGCGGATGGGCTCGCATGTACGGACCAGGGGCTCGGCCCCGGCCGTCGTTATGACAAGCACGAACAACACGAACGAAACCATTGGCGCGACCGATCACCAACAAGCTCTCCGACCGATTGATGATGTTTGGTTCACTAGGTAGACGGCCGTGCCGCAGAGGAATGCCGTCGGACCGAGGCTGAGGCGGGAACGGCCGAGATTCGGCGAAAATTTAAATGAGGCTCAGCTCTGGACGAATAACCGGATATAACACATGCTTTAAAGTGGGGTGTTGTAGTTTTTCGAGCACCTTGCGCTTATAAACATTTCACGTTGTGTTTACCGAACGGTTAACGCCGTGAGATAACACCGAAGGCTATAAACCTAGAAAGCGGCGGGAGCTTCAGGAAGCTAAGGGAATAGATATGTATTGTGTCTCAGTCTCTTGATTCAAACAGTTGGAAGCTAGGGGGTTTAAATATGTTTACTAGAGCTTAAATATTAAAAATAAACAATATAATAGTCCAGACAATGTCGGAATAGGTGCAGCTTTTGAAAACTCTTGATCGAATTTTTGGGGCGGAAAATGGAGTGATCTTTAAGTAAAACTCGTAAAACTCCCCTTTCATGCTTTGAATTTAAGATAATTCGTGATATTTGTTATTGTCTATCTTTCTATGTAAATAGTTTCATAAAAAATCACATACAGGGTGAATAAAAAGTATGGAACCAACCGTTTTTTGCTTAAATTATTCATTTTTCAAAAACTAATTGATAAATGATATAGTACATAAAATAAAAATGTGGCGTTTCTTCATGAATAAAATTTCTTTTGTTTTTGAGTTCTGCAAAATTGTTAATTTTTCTAAATTGCAAACCACTATAAAACTTTTTTTGAACAAAGACTATGATCTAAGGATTACAACTACATAAAGTCCGTTTTTTTTTATTTATGCGTGTGGATTAATTAATAATTGGAAAGACGTACCAGATAGCAGCTATCTCTTTTCAATATTTTTTAATAGTTTCAATATTAAGCAGCCATATTGCTCTCTCTTGTAATTTCATTTTTAACGAGGAAAACTGTTGAAGCTATTATTTATACCCTCTATATCATCATAACAATTAATTGAAGGCCTATAAAATTTCTAATGCCAGAAAAAAACTTTAATTTTTTACTTTAGTACCAAAATGTCCGAAGCAGTGAAATCTGAAAAACAGACGAAGGTCACGTCCTGTGTTCTTGATTCACACTACCCCCATCAGCAAATAAAAAAATAGAGTGTATCTACACATTATTTAATTTTTATCGAAAAATATTTTTAATAAGTTTCAATTTTAACAAAATCCCATGACTCAAGAAGTACATACCTACTTAAATTTTTATCAATTATAATTTTCTGAAGACAAATGTATTTAAAAAACACTTGCTTCTATACTTTTTTTTGCCTTGTATGTACATGTTTGATAACGTGTCTATGTTTTCCGTAATGAAAGTAATAGTTTACATAAAATTCGAATGTAAAGATGAACATGCTTTTACTGTTTCAGTGTGTCCAGTAGGTATTTTACCCACATAGTTTCATTACAGAATTATTAATAAGAGAATTGTTTAGAATTTAAATGCAGTTATTTGACTGGAAACTAGATACTTTATGCCTTAGGACAACAAAATTTTCAAAGTTTTATTAAAAAAGAAAACTTACTTATCCAAAATGCAAATTGAATTGTTTTTTGACTTGATGATTCGCATTAAGCAGAAAATCGCAAGGAGTACCTATGCTATGCTTGTAATAAAACTAATTTAAATAAGAAACACAAGAGAAAAAAAGAATACTTTTGACGTATGAGAAGTGATTAAAAAATGACCAGACTTTTAAAATTATGTTTTACAGCTGTACCAAATTATCTGGAACAGTGAAACGTTTAGTCAAGGCATGCAGGAAATAATTTTGTGTTCATTTCAAGTCTTTAGATTTTCTAAAAAAAGTATTGTCTGTAATGAAGCAAAAAAATCGTCTAATTTACTAATAAATTAGTAAATTGGTAAATTATTGGGAGTTTGAAACTTAACCAAAAAATGAACTGGCAGTTCATTTGACGTTCAAAGATGTAGACTATCATAATAATTTTCTTTCTCTTAATTAATAATGTACAAACCTTTTCATTTACACACGTATTATATTTTTGTGGCAATATGTTTAAAATTTTTTAATGTAATACTTGTTTGTTATTTGATCATATCCGTACTCTCTCCATGTTTGTTATGGCAACAATAACAGCCTAGGCCGTTAAAACTTAACGTTGTTAGGTATGTTGCCCCAAGTTTGACATTATTTGACATTATGATTTTATGATATTGAATAATTTTGCCTTATAAATCTTTTAGTAGGTATCACGAAAAGTACTGAAAACACGGCCGATACTCAAATAACAGACGCAATTGATAATAAAATCTTGTCTGTTATTTGCTACATATCAACCTTATAACCTTATAACCTAATTGATTATGTAACTACGTACCTATTGCATTCGTGAATTACCTACAAAAGAGGTAAAATTGTTAAAAATAAATTTCAAATTTAAATTTGGGTTACCTCCACTTATGTTTAGAAAACATAAAATTTAATTACACTTGTGTAGGTACCTAAACCAGGCTGCAATATCTTTATAATATCTATGTCTAATTTTAATTGTGTCCCTTACGTAATTTACGTCAAAGTGAGCATTTAGAAAGAAAAGTTTATTTTCAATTTCACTTTGTGGAATAATTTGTAGCAAAGCTTTGACTTTGAATTTTGTACTTACTTGTTTTCATTCAACTCACAGTTAGTTTTTGTGTTTCATTTACTAATGTTTTTTTTACGGTAACCACAACTCTAAACATTATTTCTAAAGAATTAAATTTAAATTTATTGTTATTTAAATTATATTTAAAGAATGAAAATATTTGCAATGCCCATATTGTTAAGATTTTCAAGGTTATTTCACATAATTATAAGGTTGGTTTCTCTATACTTACAGGATGATTCAAAAGTCTCGGCCCATCACTGGTGATGAAGGACATCCAACTGGGATAAAAGTTTGCATGACAAAAAACTGTTTGAGCTATTTTTACGAAATATAGCTCTTCAAACGTTAGATCTTGGAGTTAAGTTTTTGGCAGTTCAGATTATTATTCTTAAATTTAGTTAGCGCAAACGGCACGTTTTGCAACAGATACCTGTTGGAAAAAAATTACAAATTTGTATCTTATGGTGCGCAAAAAATTTAACAAACTAGCAAATTGAACAATAAATTAAATCAAAAAAGCTAAGGTCTCTCCATGATAATATGGAAATTGCCAGTTCTGTTTTTTCTCAGAGGCCAAAGCTTGAAAAAAAATCTGCATTAATTTTTATGCTTATCTGAAAGTGTTCTATCACCATTCGAGAGTTGATCCGACACTTTAGAATTGTCCTGTATAAAAAAAATTTTTGAAAAAAAGTTAATTTTGCGAATTTACATTTTGGGTGATAATTTGGTTGTTGAAATTCTGATATACTTCTAGTTATTACTTCTTTTTGGTGACTGGTGAGAAAATTTATTACATTTTTTAGAATTCAGTGTCAACATTTACATTCTTTCTCACTTTACCTACATATTAAAAACTGAAGCAAACTGTAACAAAATTTTTTTTTTATTTAGAAAAAATAAGTACAACTACAGATACAACATTTAATTTACTCTGAGAGCTATGTTGGGAATATCAATTTTCTGTTCTGGTGGTGGCATTCATCATGTTGTTCATCCAAGCTAGTCTTTGCAAAGTCGAAGTTAATGAAGTGTTCTTGAGAAGAATCGTTGGCTCCTGAAGTGCCTTTCCAGTCGGTCATAATATAAAAATGCTGTGTGGTCCGTCAGATGGAAGAGCATTTAGCGGGGCCGAGCGGGGTCGATATCCTACGGCTGAAAGGGGAGTGTCCGTTCTGTAACATATAATTTGTATGTCAACAAAGAATAATAACACCGAAGTTAACGAGTTTTCAACTTATCTCGTTATTTATTTGTGTATTGCTGCAGGTATAAGATGGGAGGCGGGTTTTCTCTTACCTTATTATAACCGAGAAGTATGCAAATTGTCGACTGTATATTTGTTTTATAAATCATGATCAAAGTTAGTTTTTTTATAAGCCCGACTCTAGCTTGATGTATGGTAGTTATAGGCTTGTCTAAACAAGCCGCGGGACGGCCCAAAGCGGCGGTACCTTTTTAATTGAGCCCCAGGTCTAAAGCGAGCGTGCATTTCTGTTTATTTTACGAAACGGTCTTTTGTTGGGAAATTTTTGGTAAACGGATCGCGTTACGCATTTAATTCGGCGGTTCACAAAGAGGGCATATATCAAGCGGTAGAACACCGACAACACCTCGTGGAAGTTTTTAAACAAACAGGCGCTGCTTTGATCGCCAAAAAGGTAAAAAAAATCATAATGAAGAGCCAGATACGACCCCTGCAGCGCTCTTATATGCGATTTTTATCGGACTCACTGACTGAAATGTTTTTCTCATGCGCCTAATCACTGAGATTTACTCGCACCAATCTAAATATCCATCGATGCTAGGCATAAATTATGTCGAAATGGACAAGAGTTTTTTTATTCCTCGAGATCAAAGGATGTTAGCGTTACCATCACACCAATTACATTACAAGTGGAGCGATTGACGTCACACTTTTCACCATTTTCCCACATTTCGAATAGTGTTTAATCAATAAATCACTCGGAATGAAAACAAAATAAAACTGACTTTTTTCTTATTATATTTCGTCTTTAAGAAAACTTGCTTTTGTATTATCGAATATTCTCTGGTATGTGAGTGAACTGTTGACCCTACCAGAGACAAAATTGAAAGTTCCAGTAACTATAAGTCCATTTGTGTGCATTCTCTTTGATAATCGCTTTTCGGTGTCACAGACACGCCAGATATGCAAACCATTACGTGTTTTGATAGCCATCAAATTTGTTACACGAAATTCATAGTAATCAAAATATTACAACACTCTTAAGAAAATTTATTGATACGTGATGTCATCTTTTCTACGGCGGAATACCTACTTTGAAAATTTCCGCGTGAAAAAAAAGTTTATATGGGAAAAAATCGAAATGATTCGTTGAGTATAAAACACGTTTAAAATAACTGTGTGTGTGTAATACTGTGTGTAATAAAATTGTGAGAAGGATCACAAGTGTCAAGTGGCAACGAGACATCAATTGTTTATTTAAATTAATTCAACCCTTTGACTGCTAATTAAAGATTAAGATTTATAATTAAGATTAATAATTAAGATTTTTAGTTCAACAACCCGAATTTATGAAATGGCTAAATATTTTTGGAATGAGCCTATGTTTACTTTCTGGAAATATTTTAACAAATGATGACATTAGAGTGGTTCAAGTATTTAAACAATTTTTCACTCTTTTCTTGTTGTATCACTATTTTTGGTACAATTTAATTAGAAGTTTATTTTCTTATTTTGCAAAATTTAGGAAATGCATTTTGTAATTTATACGTAAAAATACAATTACAACATTCCCAGACTGAAACAAAGCACTTTCTAGAGTCAGAAACGCGACTAAAAAATTTCAGAAATTTCCAGTAGACTGTAGTGATTTATTACGAACCTTTGAACTACCTGCATCTGTTGGAGATTCCGACGCATAATTTATTTCTGATACGGTCCATAACAAAAGACTAAAGGTATTCAATGTATGGTTTTATTCCAAAAATCTTAAACAATTGACTGCTTTAATTAAAATTATAAGTACTGATATTATTGTTGTTTTTTGCGATTTTTACAAAACGTTCAATTTTATTTTGAGGTGTTTTTTTTAATAACACTAGTTTACAAATTTAAGAAATCGACTTACTAAATTAATGAAACTAAACTGTTTTAATCAATACGAGATCTGAAAACCATATTTCACCATCACATCCAGGTTTTGAGATTATTCCATTGCTATTGTTATTCGCGACGAATTGATGCTTCTAGGGAAGAAGTTGTGCAATCCGTCAAGTTTTGTGTCACTTGAGGATGGAAAAGTTGGTGAAATATGTAAATGGAGAACTATATTTTTCTCCTCCTCATTTGGTCTCAAGTTTAGCTTAGAATTCAATTAAATATTCGCTAGAGGCTAGAGAAGTTAATTACAGAAAGGTCATCGATCATGTCTTCTGAACGATACCTTTTGGATTCCACGGTGTATTTTGTTTATAAATTTAAAAAATGGTTTCATGAAGTTGTAAAATATGCCTAGATAAAAGTTGTTACATAATAAAAGAAGCATTATAGTTTGCATATCTGTATTATTTTAGCTGTTCCATCGGTAATCAAGATAAATACGTATACCGGGTTCCAACTTTTGTGGAGTTACATTAAATAAATCAAATCCTGATGGATTTGATGATTTAGAGCGCAGATACCAAGAGTACTCGAATGAAAATATGTTGGGCGACTATTGTTAGTTTATTATGGGAGAAATGGATAAAAAGCTGTCATCAAAGGGTCATATTTGATTTGATAAGTATTTGAGTCCTAAACCCAAAATCAGCATCACAAAATTAGTTAAAAAAAGGGTTTTCATTTGATGAGCAAAAATGGTGTAAACTAGTGTAATTGTTTATTTGTTTTCCCAAAATAATAAATTTAAACTTACAAATGTTTGATTTTGTACACTTATGCTTGTATAACCTACTCATTCAATGATTTTGTTAAATGTAATAATTATTCTGTATATTTTGTAATTACATAATATGGGTACATAGAGGGTGTTTTACATATATATTTTTTTTAAATTGGATAATCTTCTCTAGTATGTTCAGCCTTTCAAAATTACGTTTTTAGTTAGTTAGTGATTAAGATAGATAAACTAGAATCATATTCATGCCATCTCTTGATACAACAAATGATAATTGTTTCTGAAAAACTCAGTTTATAATTAGTTTGACAACTACTGCCATGGGTTTCCAAAAATTAAATAATTAAATGTGTATTTTTTTATCTAGTGTTTTGTGACTTTTGTATATTTAAGTGCAAGCCTCGTAAAGTTGTGTGAAACACTCTGTATTTTAGGAACCAGAAAAATACCTATCATTTTTAGCACCGATGTTTTGTACAGAGATATCAACTTTTTACCTACACGAGATAAAACTTAATCAGGGGTTTAAAGCAATAAAACAGATGTGCAAATAAAGCGTAAATAAATAGGTATAAAAAGTGGATAGTACCTATATGTATAATATACTATATAATATTATATAATACTATATAATATAATCAAATCAGCAAAGCAGCACTATCAATAATAAATCTTTCTTGTTAGTAAATGATAATAATATATTTATTTTATTTCTAATTATTAAATTATACAGGGCAATTCAGATAAGATAATGAGCGTGACGATCTAGAGATGCAACCCAAAAGACAAATTTCATTTACGGTTTGATCTACTTTTAATTAAGATTTGCATTTGTAATCCAAGTTATCTTATGTTGCTCTGACAATGCTTTGACAAGCAATTTATGATTTATAAAAAAACTGTTTGCCTACCTTTAATGTTTCATTCTTTCATACATTTTGTATTGGGTTTACACCGAAAACATTTCTTTAATTTCTCTATTATTTCGCGAGAACCGAATGGCATTAATTATCGTTCTCTGCGCTGATGTCAGAGTTGCATAAGATGATAACTTGGATACAACTTGCAAATTCTAATTTAAATTGGATCAAAGACGGAATGAAATTTGTTTTTTGAGATGCATCGTAACTGAAATCGCATTATGTAACTGAAAGTATTATAAGACAAATACCTACCTATGAAATTTAACTTTAAAATTTATCTAAGTAGGTAAGTAATTTTTTTTTTAATAAAGCCGAATTGAATTTAAGGGCAATAGAAAATAACCAATAGGTACAAAGTACCCTCTTCGTGCCGTTTTACTGCCATCTACTAGTGTTTTAGTCAACCGCAGCGTCAGGAAATTTTTAACAAACTACTTCAAGGACATGCTTTGATTCCGCCCTCTTAAAACTATGGATTTTATATTGAATTTGTTTTTGCCATAACAATTATTTTGTCCAGTTTTATTACAATGTGATTAATTCCATTGTTTTTTAATTACTTTTGATAATAAGTAATAATTAATATAACATATTAATTTATAACAGAGTTTTTCAGAACTGCGCCCCGGAGGTAAATGCCCATAACTAGGTATTTAGCATTTTTCCTGCTTATGATATGACACATTCTGTATTATTAAAATTAAAAAAATACCATCCTGACCTCTTCTAAAAATCTATGCTTTATTTCAAAAGTTTTACAATAATTAAGTTAAATGGCAACGTTATTTGAGCTATTTTAAGTGTGAATCAATAATTGTCAAGTCACTAATTTATAATTTCTATTGTAGCTTTTCAAGGTTGATTGGAAATTACTTTATGATCATTATTGCGCACATGAAACATGAAGCTATTATCTAATCAAAAATAAATAAAAGGTCATACAATCCACCCAATTACGCTTTTTCTCATTAATTCACAAGTCATCTTTTTAGCAGATTAATAACAACTATAGCTATCTACTCCCGTTTGGTCAAAATAATATTTCTTCAAGTAGGTAAAACAAGTAAGTACCTAACGCTTTTTTATTAACATCAAATAACTTAATATCACACTAACAGGAGAATTATGACTATTTACACAAAACTACAATCTTAAATATTAAATCCGGCCTTTCTCATGCACTCCTTGTGTGCCTCTATTAAATGTTTGCAATTCTCCTCCCCATTTTCAATAATGCTGAAACAGACAACTCAGTTTGTGGCCAATTTGTAATAAATTGTAATTACCAAGCGTCTCGCACCTTTTTCGTTTCGGGACATGCACAGCATGGTTTCAGTTTTTTTGGTTCTTCTTTAGTCCCCGTTTGTTGCGTAGAAGCCGCTTCAACTTTTTCACTCACGTTTCCCATTCTTGTTTATCAAGGAATTGGCTAAAAAATACAAACTATGCAATAATTAGTACGACTATTTCGTAATAACTTGAAATTTGTACCGAAATTATTTAATCGATCTAACCTTACTTTTTGGAAGATGACATATGAATGACATTAGAAAGTAGCAAGCGCATGCGCCCCACGTTTGACAAATGTCAAAACATTCCGTGTTCCGTGCTTTTTGTTTTGGCACGAAAGTGCTGAATATTCAAAAAATAATATGAATTATGTATATGTTACGTATTGAGAAATAAAGTATAAGTGTTTATGTAGTGTTTGAAGGATAGTTACTTTATATTTTAAATAAGTTAAGATGGCCCAAGTGAAATTAGATAAGGTGACTTTGTAGGTGTATCAAGTGGAAAATTACAAATATTTATTGTTGTAGGAGCTTAAACGTGGTAAAAGCCGACGTAATAACGTGTGTAGGCAGTTGCGAGTACTTGCAATAATCATGATCTCGTTTATAAGATATTACATTGATCTCCTGATTGACAAAATCTTTGGATTGTTCTACAACTCCCGTGTTGAACGTGTAGAGAAGCCCTCGAATAAAATCGTATTGGAAAGTGCCACAACTCTGGCACGCAAAATTCGCAAACGAGAGTTGAAAGCCGAGGAAGTCGTCAAGGCTTTCATTGACAGAATCCACCAAGTTAACAAACTCCTAAACTCTGTTGTGGACGAACGTTTTGACGAAGCAATAGAAGACGCCCAAAACCTAGATAAAGACATCGCCGATGGGAAAATAACAGACAAAGATTTTGACAAAAAGCCATTTCTTGGTGAGTCGCAAAATAAAAAGTGGTCAAACCAGTTTGATGCAATTATTTCAGGGATACCTTTTACTACAAAGGAAACAACAGCTTGCAAAGGTCTTTCCAGCACGTTTGGCTTGCTCAATCGTAAGTTCCAGAAGGCTGAATTTGATGCACAAATTGTGCAAGACATGAAAAACGCCGGAGGAATACTTATCGCGGTCACAAACGTGCCCCAGTTGAATCTGTGGCAAGAAACTTTCAACCCCGTTTATGGGGTTACCAACAATCCTTACAACACGACACGAAACGTGGGGGGGTCTTCTGGGGGCGAATCGAGTATTATCGCAGCGTGTGGGTCTCCAATTGGCATTGGGACAGACATTGGGGGCTCACTGCGTATTCCTGCATTTATGTGTGGGATTTTCGCACATAAACCCACCTCAGGGTTGATCTCAACCCAGGGACTCACGTTTAGAACAGGCAAAGAGAAAAATACTATGGTTGTAGTTGGACCTATGACCAAGTACAGTGAAGATCTCATCCCGCTTTTGAAAGTTTTAATAGGCGAAAATGCGAGTAAATTAAAATTAGACGAAGATGTAGATGTGACAAAAATCAGGGTTTATTATGTTACTGACCCTAAAGATCCTTTTGTAAGTCCTATAAGGGAAGAAATGAATAAAGCAATGTTGAAAGTGATAAGACACTTTGCCCAGATTTTGCCTGAAAAACCTGAAATGGTGAATATGCAGGAATTGAAATATGGGGGAAAACTTTGGCGGTATTGGATGACACAGGAGCCATCAGTCTCTAATTTTAACCGTGATTTGGGCAATAGAGAAACTGAAATTAATAGTGTGATAGAATTATTGAAATTTTGTATTAGGATAAGTGATTATAACATTGCTGTTATGCTAAACTTAATTAATGGCCTTCTCCCCTCTGAGAATGCCGAATGGGCGAAAGAAACCACTGATGCGCTTCATAAAAAATTAACGGTACTTTACTCATTTTTTATTACTTTGAATTAATTTGGTTGTTTTTCAGTCAATTTTGGGCACTAATGGGGTACTAATATACCCTTCAGCCCCGTTCCCGGCTAGCTACCATTATACAGCAGTTTTGAGACCTTGGAACTTAAATTTGTTTGGAATTTGGAATGTCCTTAAATTTCCAGTCACCCAAGTTCCTCTGGGGCTAGGCCAGGAAGGACTGCCTTTAGGTCTGCAAGTAGTCGCAGCGCCATTCCAGGACCATTTAGCTATTGCAGTAGCTAAAGAATTGGAAAAGACATTTGGAGGATACGTCCCACCGTTTTAAACGACAATTTACGATTTAGGGGTTTGGGGCTTTTTACATCTTGATACTTAATTTTATCTATTTTGTACTACGTATTAATGTTTTCAGCTTGTTACAGACTTTAAGTCAGGTTTTTGTGCAATTTTTGAAATAAAATTTTGGTTTTTTACCTTATTATTTGAATTTTTTACGTTTGTTGGTTGCCAACATGACGAGGCCAGTTTCCCCTGTAATTTTTGAATTCTGACAAGAAGTGACATTTGTCATTTTATTTTGGTGAATCCCACAGAAAAATACAAAATCTCTTCGTTTTGAATTTGATTTGTTGTGTGAAGGTCGCGTGGCCGAATCCGCATCGTCTAGGAAATTCATTGTTGACAAATGCGCGCGCAATTTGGTACACCGGCATCGGCAGCCCGAATTGAATTTTTATCTTCATTAGAATTCGAGCGAAACAAGCGACCGGACGTCCCGGCATAATAATGAGTGACAGTGTTCAATACTTCGAAGGAGTTGAGAAACTCCTCGAGATTTGGTTTACGACGAGCAACAGCAACAACAAGACGCCCGATTTGCGAAAAATACCAAGGTTTGTTTCAGAGATTTGTCCCGGGACCGGTTTAGACTGTGACGGCACCGTCCGACCGAGATCGATTTTTTGTGGCCACCGTAAAAATGCACGGCATGATCTAATCGCGCCATCAGCTGTTTTAATTTATTTCGAACCCGGAAAAGCCGGCTAGGTTGCAATTTACACACAATTTTGACTCATTTTTTACTCTGGGTTTCTGTTCTGATTACAGGGCGAAACTCGAGTCGCTTTTGAAAATTGTGAGGTGCGAAATCATCAGTTTTATGAAAAACGAACAAGTGGATGCCTACGTGCTCAGGTGAGTTTGTTTTTCTTTCGGAAAATCGGTTGCGGCCGTGGCCTTGTAATAATTTGTTTATTGTCACAGGGATTATGCAGATTTAGGTGATTTTCTATTTATAATGTTGGCAATAAGCCAAGAATTTTTTTAAATTTTTTATTAAAATGTATGACCGAATTTCTATATAAAAAAGTCAAGGTTCTATAAATAAATTTAAGTTCAGGGTCCTGCAATATGTATAAATTTTCACTAATTAATACAGAGCCGGCTTTATACATTTTTTGGAGTGCCATTTTGGCAGAGGGCAGTCGATCACTTCACTGCGATTAAGAGGTTGTTAATCTTGCGACCTTTAAACTCGCTTTGATTATTTAATTAATGACACGATAATTTATTCATTGAATTTTATTTTTAAAACCGTGTTCTCGTATACTATAAAAAAAAGACAAAGATAAAAGTATTTGTTGAATCAGGAGTTTTACTAGATAACAAGTCTATTAATAGATTTCTGAACTATATTTAAATTCTTTCCCGGTTCAAGTTTTTGGTGACACGAATTTAACACTATTTTTGGTCCCTTCACTTCACTTTAATAACGTATCCGGATTTTTTTACTGTTATTTAACACTGTTGTGTATCAAACTTAACAAGAGGGTTATTAATTAATTAGTTAATTAATTTAACTCTTGTATGTGGAGATAAGCAGATGCGATTGTTTCTAGATTATTCCAGTTGATATTGCGGAAAACTTTCATTTTTTTCCATCCAGTTGGTAACAAAAATGAACAGTCAGTAGTGAGTCGAATTGCAAAGAATGTAATAACAAATTTGTGAAAATATAAACAATAGGATACTTGCTTCTGTGGTCACAAATAAATGCAGGTCAAGACATGTATGCTTTATTTCTTCCTTCTTAATTTGTAAACGGATAAAAAAATACTCACTTGTCTGGCATTTGAACTTCTTTATCATTTGTGATTTTCTTCGAAAAGAAAATAATGTGCGGAATTTAGCAAAATCGCAGAATTTAATCAATTCCATGGTATTAATAATCACTCAGTAATTTTAAATGTGACTAACATAAAATAGCAAAATTTATACTCTTTGATTTGCGGTTTAACGAATTAAAAGTAGGTCATTTATTTGCAATACAATTGAAAAAATATGATATGCAACTCAACATACATAAACCTTAATATTCCTTGAAGCTGCTGTGATTTAATTTTATTAACTTCGGCGCCGAGTAAAAATAATTGAAATTCAAATAGGTCACAACGATTTTATTCTAGACATAAATTTTTAATAATTGGCTCTTGTTTGGTATAAATAACAAATGGAGCAACAGGTTTAATATAGTTGAGACCAAAAAATAATTTATAATTATTTTGTTATCCTTTAAAAAAATTTTCACTAATTTCAGCTTTCTGAGATGTAAAATTTCGTATGAAAAAAAAAAAAACAGTTAAGTTCGAAGGAAGAAAATCACTTTCTTCACTTAATAAACAACAATTTTGCGGTGTTTTACACTATACTTTGTTCTTTTTTTGATGCAGTTATTTAAATTGGTATTATTACGAGCTTAATTTTATGCAATTACTGGAGTGAAATCATCCAAAAATGAGAGGTCAACAAACTCTGTTCCTTTATTCATTAATTTAATTTTCACAAAATTTTTCGTAGTTATTATTAACTATAAAATTGTTGTACCACATGTGGCAACTATTGAACGCAGACTCGAAATCGTGATCTCAATTAATTACTCAAAATCGTCGATATTTAATGCACTAACTAGACATTGGTAACGTACATTCCATATTTTTTTGTTAAACAAAGACAAAAATCCAAAAAGTAAACTTCTACTTTTTGTACTGATCGACGAAGATTTACTTAAAATAATTCTTTACGAAATCATCATTTTTATATTTTGAACTACGCACTTTTACATTTTAACTTTGAAAATTATTTTTATTTACGGCCTGCTTACTTAAGTCGTAAATTTATGTGACATTGTGAACTGTAATTTGGATAAAATAAAAAAATACATAAAAAATGTAAATCAAAATTTGTAATTGTAATACTTAGTTTCATGCATACCTATCAGGTAGAGAGAGATTTAACTAGTGCAAATCTTTGTAGGTATAAATTAAAAGTTGGTGCCAAGAAACTTACAAAACTGCTACGGTCTACTTTATTAATATTCTTATCAAAATTTTTGAAGAAGAAGCTTTATTTAAAATGAGGAGTTGACTTAATTTTTTTGATGAAGTGACAACAGACTTTTTTACAAAAAAATGTCATTTTTGATATGTTAAGATACATTTTTTTGTTGACTTTAAAGATTTTTAATTATGAATGAAAAAGTGATTTAAATTTTAAATTGTTGCTTTTATTTTTTTATGAAGAAAGAAAATAATACAACTATAAAAATATTATGTCTGATACGTAAGTGTTGAATTAGTTGTAAATTTTTAATGAGTTTTTTGTTGTTGGATTTTATAGATTTTGAATTATGGATGAAAAAAAAATCAAATTGTAATTTCTGTTGCCTAAGGTACCCTTCTTTTTTGTATATATTTTTTTAATTCTTATTTTGGGTTTTATTAATAAAAAAGCAAAATTTTAAGCGATTTTACGTCAACAAAATACTTCTATTTCATAATAAGTAAAAATGAAAACCAAGTGAGGGTCAGCCTATCTTTCTTTATCATTGAAGACTGACCTTTACCACGGCCCGTTGCCGTCTCATCCCAAATTTGATAAGATTCGCCTTGATAATTTCGTATAAAGATCAGAAATAACTCAAATATGAGCAAATATTGTTTTTAGAGGAAGTAAAGTAAAGTAAGTTAGTTACGGAAAGTTTTCCTTAATGTCAAATACTTAATGTTTGGAAGTTTTTGTCGAAATTATCTCAAATCATGTGCGTCGTCATCGTCGCGGCGTATCACAACGACCTTGCCCTTGCAGAATCGATCTTTCTACCCTTCTCTCTAGAACGCGTTGATTTTTGACGGACTCACCCCCTGTTACATAAATATCTCACCACCATTTTGTTGCGCAACATGAGGAATTTATCAAAAATTAACAAATTTGGACGCCTTCATCAATGATTTGTTTTATTGCAGCGAAAGTTCGATGTTTATTTCCAAACGTCGTTTTATTTTGAAAACTTGCGGTACGACGACGCCGCTTTTATGTCTGGAACCTCTTCTACTACTGGCCGAACAATACGCTGGATTTACCGAAGTCGAAGACCTCTTCTACTCGAGGAAAAATTACAAAAGACCCGAACTTCAAGTAACTCCACATAAACATTTCGATCAGGAAGTTGCGCTTTTGGATTCGTTGTTTCCGGACGGGGTGGCGTATTGTATGGGAGCTGTTAATAAGGATTGTTGGTACTTGTATACTTTGAATCCGTTTCCGAGGAGGACCCCACATCAGCCCCTTCCGGCCCTAAAGGAGGAGCCTGATCAGACTTTGGAAATTCTCATGACTGATTTGGATCCCGAAATTATGAGTATTTTCTCTAAAGAAGAGTCTTTGAATGCGACTGAAGCCACAAAGGTGGGATTAACATGAAAGAAAAGGATTTTGGTTAATTTTTTTTATTACAGAGATCCGGAATCGATAAAATCATTCCTAACATGATTATCGATGATTTTCTTTTCGAACCGTGTGGCTACTCGATGAATGGCGTTACGAAAAATGTGAGTTGGATTTTTTTGCCCCCTTCTTGACTCGTCATAAATTTAGTTGCAAATCTAGATCAAAAATTGTTATTTGTTTCTTTGTTTACATGTCTATCAGATAACCGCGGAAATGTCAGACGTAAGTAACTTTTACCCGCCTACATCTCAACTAATCTTGAACTGTTTTTGTCCTAGGGATGTTATATGACGATCCATATCACCCCCGAGCCAGAATTTTCATACGTCAGTTTCGAAACTAATGTCCCTTGTAGTTCCTACAGGGAGATAATCAGCAAAGTGTTGGAAACATTCTTGCCGGGTAAATTCACAGTGACTGTGTTCGCCAATCAGGTACGAGTTGCGTGTCACATGTCACTTTGCGAGTGATTTGATTTGTTGTTTCTAGGCGTCGCCGACTAAGGACACGGCTGAAGAATTCCAGTACTTGAGTTCGATTGGCGAATGGTCTCGTCGCGACATCCAGCATTGCCAATTTAAAAACTACGATCTTATCTACACCTTCTACTCGAAATTCCCGAGCTGAGGGTGTCAGGTAAAGTTGTACTTTTGTGCAGCTGATTATATCAACCCTATCCTCGCTTCCTTTCTCCTTCCTTCCGTTGTTTCAATCGTCTTCCCCGAAATTTCTTCACGTCTGTTTCAAAAGTACAAATCTAGACCGAGGATGTCTCGGCATCGTTTCGGAATTCATTCGAAATTTGACGTTTTCGCACCGTTTCCATTTCTTATAATATTTTTCAATTTGTTCGCTCCGGTTTTCACTTTCACAGCGTTCGAGTCGCCACTGGTCTTGTTTTCATGGTGGCGTAATAAAATTTCGTGAGAATAACTGAAAAACTTTTAAAGTGAGTAGAAAACATAGTGGACATATGTGTTGTTTTTACCTTTTACCTATGAGGGTTAGGAGAAACATGCATGGAAAGTTTTTTAGTTTTTCAGCTGTCCAATACTATGTCGATGCTCCTTTAAGAGTTTTTTCTGATTTCTTTATTACAAATTTTAAGCTAGAGTGGCCACAGGCACTTTCTATTTACCTAATATACGCGGACCTTTTGGGAGGATATTCGACCTGTGTTTATATGTACATTTTTTCGATGTCGAAATTGCTGTTTTACAAGCAGGGTTGCAAAGGTCCATTCAAAAAGTAAGCTATTGTAACTTGATGCTGATGCAATAACTTATCAGCACTTGTAAAGTGCATAATAGCTTATTTTTTTCATATTGAGAATATCTTATTTTTTTAATTAGGCTATAGACTTTTTTATCCTTTATTTTTACATTACATACTTAATTACGTAGACTACTAATTTTAAATTTAAGGAGTAGAATAGACATTTTAATCTTGACATATTATAAAAATGTTGATGTTTAAGATAATTTAAAATCAATAAAGTTAATATTATTCAACATCTTTCTTATTTTTCCTTTCCACAAACCTAAATAAGCAGACAATAAGTGACGGAATATGCCATTCTAAATGAGTTCCAGAGTATACTTTTTCTACGACTAAAATTTTGACAAATTTATCCAAAAATTTATGATTGGCACTTAAAAATCATTCTCGCACAGTTTTCAAGAATATGATTATTCTGTAATTAAAAATCAACTAAGAATATTGTTCTGCAATAATTTTTTTTGAAATAGCGCTAAAGAAAACAAAAATACAGTGATGCCACTACAAGTCAACAATGTTCCCACTACATTATATCACAGTTTAATTAACTAATTAAAAAATGAGTTTCTTGTAGCGATATGTTGTTTTTTTCTTTCTATATTTGCTGTTTAAATGATTTCTTTGCCAATGAATCATGGAAAATTTTTAAATTACACTTTTATTACTCCCACCAGAGGCACCAACATTGCAGGTGGAAATTCCCCAAATCGTGAACCACCATAACAGTGTCTAAAAGTTTAATCCAGTTTTGTATATAAAAACGCCTCTCAAATTTAAATAAGCTCTTTATATTTATATCCAAACCTAATTTATTTAATTTTAAACCGCTGTAAACATGTCTGACTTTGTAGAATCGGAAGCTGAGGAAAGTGAGGTAATGTCACCAACATATTTTTGTGTTTTTGTTATATCAAATTCCACTTATTTAACGCTGGTTGTACCATTTTTGCTAATTTTGATTTATTATTACAGTGCAACGATTGGTTTAGTTATTTGAAATTATTGTTTTTGAGTTTGTAAACATAACCTCATTGTTTTTAGGAGGAATTAGAGCCCCATGAGCGAAAAAAGCTTAAGAAAGTCAAGGCTGTGGATAGCTCGGACGAGGAGGAGGAAGGTAAAGAGTTTCACACACGTGTTTTGCATTTTTTATGTTTTGTTGTTTAGATGATGACGAACGCCTCAGAGAAGAACTAAAGGACTTGATTGATGATAATCCAATTGAAGAAAGTGAAGGTGAAGACTCAGATGCATCTGGGGGTGAAAAACGGAAGAAATCGGATGATGAGCTCGACGATAGGCTTGAAGATGAAGATTATGATCTGATTGAAGAAAATTTAGGCGTCAAAGTTGAAAGAAGGGTCAGTGATTTGTACTTTGGTCGAATTGTTTTGTGATTGGGGCTTTTATAGAAATTTAAACGATTGAGACGTATTCAAGATGAGGAGAGCGATGGGGAGGAGCAAGGGGACGAGAGCCAGGACAGGGATGCTATTGCTATGGACTTATTCTCTGATGATGTAAGCATTTTTCTATTTTCATGTAATCTAATTCGTGCAATAAAAAATATTAAATTTAAACTTGCATAAGGAGCGAGAGGAGCAAGTACAACGCAAGGTAAAACTTAAAAAATGCGTCTTGTAAAAAATTTAGTTGGTTTTAAATAATTTTTTTTTTGATTTTATTTAGGACGATGAGAGGAGGTCTGAGAGAAGCCATAGACCTACTGTTGAACCAGAACAGTTCAATGAAGAGGAGGAAGAAGGCGATTATTCAGACGCTGATGACTTTATTGTGGACGATGATGGACGCCCCATTGCCGAGAAGAAGAGAAAAAGGAAACCGATTTTCACAGACGCGTAAGAACTTTTTGTTGTTTTAATTTTACCAGGTTTTGACAAGTAATCCCGTTTTTAGCACTTTGTTTCGCAATAAAAGTATTTTATTCGAAAGGTTTGTTTGACAAATAGGTCTAGCTCGGAAATAGATTAATTAGTGATTCTTTTACTAAACTTTTTTAAAATTACATTGTGAATAACATTTTTATCCTAAATACTTTTCAAATTTTGTCAATTAACTAACATCGCTTTATAAATTCGCAATTCTTCACTTTAAATGTGTGAAAAGACAATTTTTGCAAATGTTAGACTAGTTGACTTTTCCAGAGCCTTGCAAGAAGCCCAAGAGACTTTCGGCGTCGATTTCGACTTCGATGAATTCGCTAAATACGAACAGGATGAGTATGAAGAAGAGGAAGATGAAGAAGATGAATACGAGGAAGACGAAGAAGGTGAACGTCGTCGGCGTCCGAAGAAAACTGCACGTAAAAAGCCCACCAAAAAATCAATTTTCGAAGTATATGAACCAAGTGAACTCAAACGAGGCTTCTTCACCGACCTTGATAATGAAATCAGGAACACCGATATCCCTGAGCGCATGCAACTCAGGGAAGTCCCCATCACTTCAGTGCCTGAAGACTCAACTGAATTGGACGTCGAGGCTGAGTGGATTTACAAACAGGCCTTTTGCAAATCAACTGTATCAAATATGGACGCTAATCTGACAATGGAAGCTCGCGAAAGACAGAAGAAAGGGCCACAAACTATTGGCAAAATCCGAAAAGCGCTTGATTTTATGAGAAATCAACAACTGGAAGTCCCATTTATTGCATTCTACCGTAAAGAATACGTCCAACCGGAATTGAATATTAACGATTTGTGGAAAGTCTACAAATATGATGCCAAGTGGTGCCAACTTAAAAGTCGCAAAGAAAATCTTCTAGCCCTATTTGAAAAAATGCGGTCATACCAACTAGATCAAATTATGAGAGATCCTGATGCACCGATTCCGGAAAACGTCCGGTTAATAAGAGATTCGGATATTGAGCGACTTAATAGCGTTCAAACGGCCGAAGAACTGCAAGACGTCCACAACCATTTCGTTCTCTATTACGCCTCGGATTTACCAGCGATGCACGCGGCTTGGCGAGCGAAAGAAAAAGAACGCAAGAAACAAGAAAAACGAGCGGCTCGTCTTAAACTAATTGCCGAGAGTGAAGACGGGGCGGACATCCCTGAAGAAATGGAAGAAGATCAAGAAGAAGAGCCCGAACCAGAAACATTAAAATACGCAAACCGATCCGGTTCATATGCTTTGTGTACCAAAGCCGGCTTAGACACTCTTGCGAAGAAATTTGGTTTAACTCCTGAACATTTTGCGGAGAATTTGAGAGACAATTACCAAAGACACGAAGTGGAGCAAGAGCCTGTCGAGCCACATGAAGTTGCTAAACAATTTGTATGCACGTATGTTGTCCCCATTTCGTTTTTTGTTTTTTTGGTTTGTTATATTGGTACTTGTAGGCAATTTCCGTCAGTTGATGAGGTCCTGCAAGCCGCGAAGTACATGGTGGCCCTGCAAATCGCACGCGAGCCCCTCGTCCGTAAATGTGTTCGCGAAGTGTTTTTCGAAAGGGCTAAAATGACAGTCAGGCCTACGAAAAAAGGGATGAAAGTCATCGACGAGACGCATAATTGCTACAGTATGAAATACATCAAGGATAAACCAGTGAGAGACCTGACTGGTGATCAATTCCTTAAACTCACTCTGGCTGAAGAAGAAAATCTTTTAACTATTACGATTAATGAGAATTTCGAAGGGAATACCTCTGGATCGTATATTGATGAAGTAAAACAGTTGTACATTAGGGTAAGTCGGGATAGAGGGTTGGAAATTTGTGTTAATTGGAGGTTTTAGGACGAGTTTAGTAAAAATGTACAAGATTGGAACGCGTTAAGGATGGGGTGTGTCGAGAGGGCTTTAACTCGATGCGTTTTACCCGATTTGAGGGCCGAATTGAAAAGGACTCTCTTAGCTGAGGCCAAGGAATCGGTGCTTAAGGCCTGTTGTAGAAAATTGTATAACTGGATTAAGGTAAGTGGTGGTGTAATTATGAATGCAACTTATTTTTTTTTAATAAAAATCTACAAGATGTAACGAAAAGAGTAACCGAGATTTCGCAGGTCAAAATAAAGTGATTTAACCCAACTTACTTCTATACCAAGTTGTACTGTTTAAAAGTTACAGGACGTGAATGTTTAAAAATTATTTTACTTTTGGTACAGGCTATTTAATATCGAAACCAAATGTTTTGGTGCTATTTGTTTTATTTTATTATTACTGAAAAGTACTCACTACGAAGAACTACATACTTTAGTCTTTAGGTATCCAACTTGACACTTCTTAAGCCATATTTTTATTATACGTAATCCGAGTGGCCTAATTCTAATTTGGAAGGTACATTATTATTTTTAAACAATTTTTGTATTTTATAAAATTTTTGTATCAGTCTTGGTTTTAGAGTATAAAAATAATTTAATGTGTTAAAATTGTGAACGTTGGCCATTTATAATTATTGTTTAAAGTTGTATTAAAAAAAATATGTTTTTGTGTCTTTATATATGTTTGTGTTAGTTAATAATGTACTTAATTAATTATTAATTTAATCAAACCAGTCATAATTTTATTCACTTCCTCTAACTTAAACGGTGCAACTTGGTATAGAGGTAAGTTGATTTAAATCGCCTTATTTTGACCTGGGAAATCTCAGGTTACTCTTTGTCCACATCTTTTCGTTACACCCTGTATAATATGTTAGTAATTCTCTTGTTTTTTCAGTGGTCTTTTATTTCGTGTCCTGACCAAATTATATTTTTTTAAAGATTGCCCCCTACTCTGTAAGTTTCCCCGACGAAGACGAGGACGAATGGGACACTTCTAAGGGCATCCGCGTCATGGGTCTTGCCTACGTCCCGGACTACTCCCAGTCCGCTTTTGCTTGCATAGCCGCCCCCGACGGCGAAATTACCGATTACCTCCGCCTTCCCCACGTTCTAAAACGCAAAAACAGCTTCAAATCCGACGAGAAAATGATGAAAGAGTCAGATTTGGTTGCTTTACGAAACTTCATAAATACGAAAAAACCACACGTCATAGCCATCGGCGGCGAATCACGGGAGGCGCTAATGATCGCCGATGACCTTAAAGCCATCATCACCGATCTCGTTGAAAACGAACAATTCCCCCAAATCAAAGTTGAAATTATTGACAATGAATTAGCCAAAGTTTACGCCATTTCCAACAAAGGAGTGTCAGATTTTAGGGATTATCCCGAACTGTTACGACAAGCTGTCTCTCTAGCACGAAAAATGCAAGATCCCTTGATTGAATACTCACAATTGTGTAACGGTGATGAGGAGATTTTGAGTTTGAGGTTTCACCCGTTACAAGAACAAATCGCTAAAGAGGAGCTTCTCGAAGCCGTCTGTCTTGAATTTGTTAACCGAACGAATGAAGTTGGTGTTGATGTTAATTTGGCCGTACAGCAGGCTCACAAGTCGAATTTGGTGCAATTTATTTGCGGTTTGGGGCCTCGCAAAGGTCAAGCATTGCTACGGTTGTTGAAACAGACCAATCAGAGACTTGAAAATCGTACACAATTAGTCACAGCGTGTCACATGGGGCCCAAAGTCTTTATCAATTGTTCCGGTTTTATTAAAATCGATACAAACAGTCTTGGGGATAGTACAGAGGCATACGTTGAGATTCTGGATGGTTCACGAGTCCATCCGGAAACGTATGAGTGGGCGAGGAAGATGGCTGTGGACGCGTTGGAGTATGACGATGACGAGGGGGCGAATCCGGCTGGAGCTTTGGAGGAGATTTTGGAGGCGCCGGAGAGGCTTAAAGACTTGGATCTTGACGCCTTTGCTGAAGAATTGGAGAGACAAGGATTCGGCAATAAGAGCATAACTTTGTATGATATTAGAGCAGAATTGAACTGCAGATATAAGGATCTGAGGACACCCTTCCGGTCGGCTAACCCCGAGGAATTATTCGATATGTTAACAAAAGAAACTCCTGAAACTTTTTATATCGGCAAAATGGTCACGGCAAGTGTTGTTGGTATTGCGAGACGAAAACCACAAGGGGAACAACTCGACCACGCAAATCCGGTTCGTAACGATGAAACTCGCCTCTGGCAGTGTCCTTTTTGTTTGAAAAACGATTTTCCCGAGTTGTCCGATGTCTGGAATCATTTTGATGCTGGGGCTTGTCCTGGACAAGCCACTGGTGTTAAACTAAAATTGGATAATGGAATTTCGGGTTACATTTATATAAAAAATATAAGTGATAAAAATGTGGCAAATCCGGAAGAACGTGTGAGCATTGGTCAGTTGATTCATTGCCGAATTATGAAAATTGACGTCGAACGTTTTTCTGTCGATTGTACGTCCAAATCTAGTGATTTGTTGGATAAAAATCATGAATGGCGTCCCCCACGTGATCCTTACTATGACACTGAACAAGAAGAGAAAGATACACGGACCGAAAATGAATTAAAGAAAAATAAACAGAGACAGACTTATATTAAGAGAGTCATTGTTCATCCCGCTTTTCATAATATTTCGTACGTTGAAGCGGAAAAATGTATGGCCAATATGGACCAAGGCGAGGTTATAATACGACCATCAAGTAAAGGAGCCGACCATTTAACAATCACTTGGAAAGTTGCCGATAATATATACCAACATATTGATGTGAGAGAAGAAGGAAAAACAAATGCTTTCTCTTTGGGTAAGACATTATGGATCGGTGGTGAAGAATTCGAAGATTTGGATGAAATTATTGCACGACACGTGACTCCAATGGCGGCACACGCACGCGACTTGCTTTATTTTAAATATTACAGAGACACAAACGGCGGTCATAAAGACAAAGCCGAGGAAGTTGTTAAAGAAGAAAAGAAGAAAAATCCGTCAAAAATTCACTATGTTGTCAGTGCGTCAAAAAGTTGTCCTGGCAAATTTCTGTTGTCGTATCTGCCACGTAACAAATGCCGACATGAATTTATATCGGTGACACCCGAAGGTTTCCGATTCCGAAAACAATTGTTTGACTCAGTAGCGTCACTCTTTAAGTGGTTTAAGGAACATTTCCGGGATCCCATCCCCGGAGGAATGACTCCGGGAACGCCACGAGCCAGTGGCCGGACTCCGTACCAGACGGCTGGTACTACACCCAATTTCAATGGTAGTTTTACCATTTTAGTCAATTTAATTCTGATTTTTCTACTTGTAGCAATGAACCCTGAGGCGATTCAAAGAGTGGCCCAAAATTTACCAACACATATGATGCAAACTTTGTCAGCTGTAGCCAATCAGACGCCGCATTATCCGCACACACCAGGTGGCGCTTACGGCGCTAGTAATTACATCAATACGGTATGTTTGAATTTTTGGGAAATACCCACTAATTTCATTTTTGTAGCCGTATACTCCAAGTGGCCAAACCCCGTTTATGACCCCTTATCAGACGCCCCATACGCAACAGACGCCCCGCTATGGGCAGCAAACCCCATCACCGCACATACCCCCAAGTACCGCTCCTCACATGAACGGTCCATTTTTACATCCAGGGGCCGCGACTCCAAGTCAGCGCACACCGTCATACAGGAATCCTACTCAATCTCCTTTAATCCAAAGCAGTCCGCATCCGAGCCCCCATGCGCGGTCGTATGCTGGTAGTGACCATGGTCGGGGTTACGGCGATTGTGAGTATGATTTGGGTTGTTTTGGTTAGTTGTTGTGGTTTAGCTTCTAGAGGTTTTCCGACTGAATCGCCACGAGGGTATAGTAGTAGCAGGGGATACGATAGTCACAGAGGGGCTTACTCGACTGAATCAACTGATTGGCAAAAAGCAGCAGAGGCTTGGGCTAATAGATCGAAAAGTGGTACTCCGAGAAGCGAGTCGAGGAATACTCCAAGATCAGGGGGGCAGAGGACACCCAGATTTGATGATATTCGAAGTGACCTCGAGAGGACTCGGATGAAGAACGTTGGGAAGAGTCCCAGATCGTTACGTTCGACTCCAAGGACCAACACCTCCCCTCATTCCATGTCATTAGGTGACGCAACTCCGCTTTATGATGAAAGTGTATAAGACTATACTTGTACCTATTTTAATATTTGTACAGTTTGCTCAACATTGAGCCACTCTGAGTTCATTTTTCAACGTATTATTTTAATAAAATAGTCATATTATACAAGTTGTGGTTTCTTCTGAGGTAGCTCGCAGTAGGTTTACTACTGACAAGGACGAATATTTATTTATCCTGTATTTTTATACTTGTTTCAATCATTTTATCTGTTCTTTGCTGTAGGGACAATCATTTCACATTGATGACTATTTTGTTATAGCCAGATTGTATTTATTTGCCATTTATAATAAATACAAAAATAGCTTCAGAATGGTAATTCATACACCTTAAATACACTCCTGTCGTTCCCTCAAAATTATCACTATTACCAACCTTTTTTTGGAAAAAAATTCCAAGCCAAAAGTACAGTAATCGGTAGTTTCAGCGTTTTGCTGTAAGAAAATAAATTCTGACCTGACCAGATTTCAGAAATACCTACACATACATTTCTAATAAAAAATACACAATATACAACCAGCAACGCACTAACAGTAACTCTAATTAGTAATGTTGGCACACTTGGTATACTTTCCCGCTATTTTTAATGTCAAAACTTTTTTCTGTCGTGGTATTTAAATGAATTTTCTGAAATTTTGTGCCAAAAATCAACCACGATGTCTCTCGTCGAGGAACTGACGAGTCAATTTGAAGCCGTCAACGTGACCGTGCCTTCCCAAGTCCTCGAAAAGTGTGAAGAACTGTGCACAACCTATAAAATCGACTCTGAAGACTTTATAGATTTGTGGCTGGCATACACTGCTTCAAATCTAAATGGGGCCCCTCCAACTCTCGATGCCTTGGACCGTCTAGAACGAAAAGAGCTGAAAAACCAAAAACGACCAATCAGTGCTCCAAAGTCACAACCGGTTGAAGATTCCGCCCCCGCACCTCAAGAAGAAGCGCAAGAGGAGAGTATTGTTGTTGAAAAAAGCGAAACGAACGTACCCGGTCAGGAGTTTTTAAAAAGGAACAATGCTTGCTCAGTCAAGCTCCAATTTGGGAATTGTGATGGAAACTTTAAAGACAGATGCAAAGGCAAATTGGTGATTAGAGTGCAGCATGAGGAAATTGCCAAGTGTAAGTACATGACTGAGTCGCATTTGGAGAAAAAGAGGGCTCTCTCTGAAATGTCGCGGTTTGTTATCGTGGATATACTCAAGCACCATAATTTGGAGTTAACTTATGATAAACTCAACATATATTGTCCTGAAATGACCGTTTGCGGAAGAATCTACACAGACACTGAGGATGAAGAAGATCCTGAGTCAATTGAACTTGAGGGACACCCAGATATTTACGAAGGCCGAACAATCAAACTCAATTTTCTTAAATTAGACAAAATGAGTTTATTTAATGGCCAAACTGTTGTAATTTATGGTCATAGCATGATAAAAAATTTCATGGTTGACAAACTTTTCACAGGAATTTTTTTACCTAAGCCCGAAATTCCGATTACGTTAAATGAAACTTTACAAATGATGGTAGCTTCAGGACCTTTTACACTGTCGGATAATCTATTATATGAACCTTTAGACAGTTTGCTTAAGCACGTCATACGATTTAAACCAAATTTGTTGATTTTGATGGGCCCCTTTGTGGACAAGAACCACTCTCTTCTCATGGCCCTTACGGAATCTTTTGATTCATTTTTTGAAAATATTGTTGCCGGCATTATGGAGCGACTCAAAGGCACAGAAGTACACGTAGTCCTTGTGCCTTCCCATAAAGATATTCAAAATCACGTTATTTTTCCTAGTCTTCCATTCAGATTACGTAGACGGTATGAAAATCTTCATTTAGTACCAAATCCGTTCTTTCTGGACATCGGCGGCGTAATAATCGGAGGATCAACAGCTGACATTTTGTTTCATTTAAGCAAAGCTGAGCGTTCTAAAGGCACTCATAATGTCCCAAGAGTAGACCGTTTAATATCCCATCTTTTCAATCAGAAGTGTTTCTACCCCTTATATCCGCCAGATGACGACATCAGGGTTGATCACGACTTGGTTGAACGATACGCCATGATTGAAACAGCCCCTGATATTATGATTCTACCCTCAAATCTCAAACATTTCGTCAAAGTTTGTGAAGACTCTGTTGTAATTAATCCAGAAAATTTGTCTAAGGGAAATGGTGCTGGGACTTTTGCTAGGGTGGAAGTAAGGGCTAAAGGGGCACAAAGGCCTCTTACTGGAAGAGTGTCGTGTCAGATTTATGTTGTGTAGTTTTCATTTTTGGAAATTTAAATTTAAGCCTAGGGACTTTTAAGTTTTTGTTTTGATCGTTCTGTCAAATGAGGAGTTTGACAGTTGTCAAAGCTACAAAAATGATGAATTTTGTTAAATAAGAGCGAAAAACATTATAAAATGGCTTTTTTAGAGGTAAATTATTATTTTTGTAACATTTATACAACAATAAAATCTCGTTGATATTTCAGTGGCGCAAATTTCATTTCTTTGACCTGAAAAAAGACGTCGATGAGGGGAAAATAGCCGAACTTTTCAAAGTAATTAATTATTACAATAAAAGCAGATATTTATAATTAGTTTTAGGAATCAAAAGTCACAGTAACATGTAGTGGTAACAATCACATTGTTTTGGGCGACTCAAATGGCCAAATTTTCCTATTATCTCGCTCTTGGCACGTTAGAATTTTCCGGGCTTATGAACTGACAGTAGAACTCGCTCACCAATTGAGAAACTCGCCTCTTTTAGTCACAATTGGGGTGAGCAACTTTATTTCTCATTAGCCAAAATTGTGACTTTTCTATTTTAATTCAAGCAAGATGAAACTGGAATTAATCCCTTGATTAAAGTCTGGGACACGAGCAGATTTGATAAAAATGGAATCCCGTTTTGTTGTCGAATTTCGCGAACAATTCCTGGAAACCGCCCCGTGCATGCATCATGTCTCTGTGTGCACGAGGGGGGCCAGTTAATGGCAGTTGGGTTTGTTGATGGCTCTTTAGTCTTGTATAGGTACAAAATTATTTCATTTATCTATAACTGAATAACGTAAAAATTATTTAGGGGTGATATAACACGTGACCGGAGCTCTAAACAAAAACTCCTACGTGACGCAAGCTCTACAGTAACAGGCCTTGCATTTAAAACGACTTCAACCAACATTTTTCTATTCCTGGCTACTGATAGCTCTGTTATGGTTTATAACATTACTCATAAAGACAAAGAAGTGAAGGTAAAACAATCTGAGTTGTGAAATGATAAAATAATAGTTGATTTTAGTTTCATTTGGATAACATTGGCTGTGCGAAAAAATGCAGCGTTTTGGCTGAATCGATGATTGAAAGTCATTTCATGGTGGGCCGAAATGATGTAAAGTCTTGTTAAAAACAATGGTTTATCACTCAAGTCACTTAATTTTAGGCCATTTATTGTTACACAGCTGACGGCCGAGGCCCTTGCTATGCCGTTGACGGCGAAAAAATCATGTTAGAATGGTTTCGGAGTTACCTCGTCATTATTTCAAAAGCAACCCGACCAAACCTCGCTCTAACAAACGACAATCAAAGTACCACTAATCAAGGCGACCTGATTACAGTTCTAGATATTCACAACAAATTTATTGTTTTTTCGGCAACTGTTTCGTCAATTCAGTCCGTTTTAAACGAATGGGGGGCTTTTTATATCCTCGATAACGACAATAGACTCTACCATCTAGACGAGAAAGATTTGCAATCGAAATTGTCTCTTCTATTCAAGAAAAATTTATACGACGTTGCAATCCGTATCGCAAAGTCGCAACAGTACGATTCCGACGGCCTTGTCAATATTTTCCGGCAATACGGCGACCATTTATGCGACAAGGGTGATTACGTTGGGGCTATTGAACAGTACATAAAAACGATTGGGAAATTAGAACCGAGTTATGTCATTCGGAAATTTCTCGACTCGCAACACATCGAGAAATTAACAATGTATTTGGAAGCGTTACACAAGCAAGGACAGGCGACTGAAGACCATACAACTCTCCTTTTAAATTGTTACACAAAGTTGAACAACACTGTAGGTCAGTCTAACAGTTTGAAAGAGTTTATTTTGATGAAAGAGGGAGATTTGAATTATGACGTCGACATTGCGATTAAGGTGTGCCGGCAAGGGAGTCCCGCTGAGGCTTTAATGTTGGCCAAAAAACACGAAAAACACGACTGGTACATTAAACTACAAATAGAGGATCACCAAAGATACGTCGACGTATTAGACTACATTTCGAATCTCAGTTTCGAAAACGCCGAATTTTACATGAAGAAATACGGCAATATTTTGATTCAAAACGCTCCTTATGAGAGCACCCAATTTTTGAAACGATTATGTACCAATTACAATTCGCACAATTCCTTGGATAATTCACTAGTTGGTAGTTTTGAGATGTCGCAAAAGTCTGACCCAGAGGACTATATTCATTTGTTTTTAAATAATTCAGAACGTTTGGTTGAATTTTTGGAGTATTTGATCGGGGAGGGTTGTATTTTAAGCACCCCTGTGTATAATACGTTACTGGAGCATTATTTACACGTTTGGGACAACTTGGAGAACCTCTCCGATCGCAATAAATACGCACAGAAAACACTAAAATTGTTGCAAAACCCGGATATTAAATATGATAAAAGTCAGGCTTTGGTCGTGTGTCACATGCATTCGTTCAGTGAAGGCATCTTGTATTTGTACGAGGAGCAAAAGTTGTATCAGCAAATTTTGAGACATCACATTTCCAAAAATGACTCGAGTTCAATTCTGGCTTGTTGTCGCAGATTCGGTCACCAAGAGCCAACTTTGTGGGTGCAAGCCTTATGGTCGTGTGTGCGAGACGCGAAAAATCCTCCTATTGATTTATTGAATGAAATTTTAACGGTTATTGCGAAAGAACGATTGCTTTCGCCCCAATTGGTGGTGGACGCTTTGGGTACCGGCAGTGCGGATATCACGCTCGGGCATATCCGGTCGTATTTAACAAATGAGTTGCAACAAGAACAAAAGAAAACGAAGGAGATTTCCGACTTGACTTACAACTACCGCAAGGATACGGAAAGGTTGAAGGAGCAGTTGGAAAAGTTGAAAAGTGGGACGATTGTGATCCAGGGGTCGCGGTGTGCCGCATGTCACCACCCGTTGGAATTGCCGACTATACATTTTCTGTGTCAGCACAGTTACCACCAGCACTGTTTTCAAAGTTTCTGCGAGGAGGAAAACGAGTGTCCTGCTTGCCAACCCGAGAATAAGAATTTGTTAGATTTATTGAAAGCTCGTGAGTATAACAAGGATCTGCACGAGACATTTCATTCCCAGTTGGAGAAGGCTCATGATGGGTTTTCGGTTGCGGCGGAGTATTTCGGTCGTGGTGTTTTTAATAAATATAAAGTCATCAGGGATGAGATACATGAGACTGTTGTTCCCGATAAAATCGAGAAGAGACTTGTTGTTGAGCCTGAGGTAAGGAATTACGGGTTGGGAGCCGAGGCCAGGTTGAGGCAAGTTGAGAAACAGGCCGGCCAGGTTTTAATTCCGACATCTGAAGGGAGGGTTCGATTGCAGGAGCATAGGTATAGTTCGTCCCTAGAGGCGAATATTAGTAACTACGTACCAAAGAGTTATGAAAGGAAGAGGGAGTATAGTGGGGATATTGCGGGCACGAATCCATTTGAGAATGATTACGATGAGAGCAAGAATCCGTTTGCAAGCGAGGATGATGATTATGATCAGAATAATCCGTTTAGGGACGATTGTGATAAGAATTCAAATCCGTTTTATAAATAGGTTAAGTGGTATGATTATTCTCAATGTAACTACTAAATATGTTAAATATTAATATATTGAAACTAATGAAAAAAGACTAATTACATAATATTTGACCTAAATTACGGATTGCCTGGGAAAGGGTCGGTCCTGTTTTTCCGCAAAACAAATTGAATTTTCCGGTCCATATCTTCGTTGTAAATAGCTTTGCACTTTTCAAAATTGATGCGTCTACGAAACTAAAGGGACTTAATCTTAGAAATGTAAATTTTGACCAATTACCTGGAAGGGTTTTTCAAAAAATCGCGTTCTTCTGTATTGTTCCAAAATTCCTTCACGACCTAATATTCTATTTAAAACACGACAGGCAGCTTCAACGTCGTTATTTTGGACGAAAACAGTCCGTGCTATGAAATAAGCGTGTCTCATCTTGCTTTTGTAAGTTATTTGACAAGTAAGGTTATGGAAATTTAACCTCAATTTTGTGAATCAGGGGAATTTTTACGAAACCCTTTTGCGATTCCAATTTATTAGACATAATTGAATTAAAAATAATGAAAATATTTTCGGAAATTTTTTGATGTAAATAAAATATACTTTTTTAAAATATAAATTCAAGTTTTGTTTTACTTAATTAGGAAATTGATTAGTTTTTTTTCTTAATTTTTCTAACAGTCACTAACTTTTTACTTAAAAAATGAATACATTTTATTTATAAATTCTATAAAAAATAATAATGTAAATGTGATTGGTGGTTTAGCTGTCACATGGCCTGTTTGCCTCACAATTGGTCAAAAATTGTGCGGGAAATTTAAATAATTTTACAGTGTGTATGGTGTTAGATTGACTATGAAATGATAAAATTATAGTCTTTTCAGATTATTGAGAAATTTATAATTGTTTCTTTTCCTTAAAAACGCTTGGTGGTACTTTCCGCCTGATTTTTCTAGAAACTTTTCAACTTGCATTTCTAGGGAGTTTGTCAATTGCACACCTGTCACAATTTGGTTATAAAAAAGTGTAATGTCAAGAAGTGTCATGTTGAAATAGTGTGGTGATTTTCCTCGATTTCTACAATTTTCAATGAACAATTAAGAAAAAACCGCTGATATCGCCACTCAAAATCACGGATTACCCAAGTCGTTTCTTAGGACTCATAAAAACCGCATTTTACGCACCACATTTTATGAAGGTTAAAGCGTGTTAATGTGATTAGAATAATAGAAGGGCATTTGTAACAATGATCAAAAAGAAGCATCAAGGAGACCCCACAGGGGGCGAATCGACTGAATCTTGCGATGAGAATGATAATATGACTGAATGTCGTCATGTTCGCCAGGCTGTAGATTTGCAAAAGGTCAAAAAGGCCCTAATTAGGACTGGACTGACGACCGAATGCGAACAGTGCAAAAAAATGCCTCAAGGAGTGTCTGAAATGGAAGCGGAATTCGAATTCGATAACTCGCTATGGCTGTGTTTGAGGTGTGGAAATCAGGCATGTGGCAGGAATAAAAATATGCATGCCTTGGAACATTTCAAGACACCGCATTCAGATTCACACGCTATTTGTGTCGATACAACCAATTGGAGTGTCTGGTGTTATGACTGTGATGAAGTTGTCAATGCTACTTGTAAGAAAAAATTGCTGGAAGCTGTTGAATACCTCCAAAAGTTAGCTGAGAATAAAAATAACGCTGTGCCCAAACCTGTAGAGCATCAAGTATGACTTGAAAAGGAAAATTTGTTGATTTTTACTAAAATACTTTTTTTCTTATTTATTTAGGTAATGGATTTAGTCCCAGTAACGTCTAGCATGAATTTTGGAAGCATGTTCAATTTCACCGCTTCAAACTTACCTCGACCTCGTGGCTTAATGAACCTAGGCAATACGTGTTTCTTTAATTCAGTAGTTCAATGTTTAGCTCAAACCCCTTATTTGTTAAATCTTTTACAAGAAACCTCAGAACCGGGTCAATATTTCCAATTACCGGGAGGCAAGTTAAATCCTCAAGATAACGATTCTCCAGTACTTGAACCCTTGACCGGTCAGTTGGAAAAGTGGCGTCCCCTTATGGCCACTTTAGCCGAAACTATAATGGAAGTGAATAATGGACGTAGCGAAGCGTACGTTCCGCGTTTGCTTCTATCAAAACTAACCACTCGCATGCCCCAATTCGGTGGTGGCGACCAACACGACTCGCACGAGCTCTTGCGGCACTTACTCGAAGCTGTCCGAGAGGAGGATTTGCGTCGCTACCAAGCCGTTATCCTGGCACGGTTAGGTTTTAACACGAAAACCGATCCAAGCACCGTCGAGGGTGAGAAAAAGAAAATTATCAAGTTTTACGGCCAACAAGCTTCCGAGTTATTGCTGCCAACCGAACAAGTTTTCCGAGGGGTGCTTGTTAGTACTCTACAGTGTCAGGAGTGCCAACATACGTCGCACCGCGATGAGTTTTTCCTAGATTTAAGTCTACCGATTACTGAGAAGCAGTTGCCACCGGTTTTGAGGCGGAAAGCAGAGGAAATTGAAGATAATAAACCGTCGAGGCATCAAATAAAGAAGGAGAAACGTGCAGAGAGGAAGAAAAATAAGAAACAAAAATCGCATAAAAATGTGAATGTTGTCATGGGGCCCAGTAATCAACCAACGGCCGGCGTTGATGTTAATATGGATAAGTCGGATAGTGAGTCGGATGCAGATGTGGAGGATAATGTCGAAGTGTCCGAGGAGGTGACCAAAGGAATGGAGTCGGGGTATAATTCAGATAAGGTCGACAATAGTAGCCCTGATTCAAATAATCGGGGTATTTCACCGGAAATGCGGATTGATGACAGTGGGGTTCCGAGCCCCGCTATAGGAATGCTGAGTGCCTCACACGGGACTCCAGAGAATAGTCCAGCCTCGAGTGAGACTAATATCGACATGGGCAGCCCTCTGGTCGACCATTGTAGTCCAGAAGAAGAGTAGGTTTTTGTTTAATTAAGTCACATCTGTAACTGTTCTTTTTTTTAGTGGTAATGAATATTTTGATAGGCCTGAGTCAAGACTAGCTTTCGTGAACAACAAAAATGTCGATTTGAAGACTGGGTTAAGTAAATTAAGTTTACTCAATGATGGTGATTCAAGTAAAGTCAGTTCATTCTGCAACGATAAGATGGAAGACGATGATAATTTCGAAGGTGCTTGTGGGGGCGAGGATCTTAAGGATGAGAAGGTTTGTATTAATCAAAAATAATGTCACGACATATGAAAATGTATGTATTGAAATGAGAATATTATAACAATTTTCTGAGGTGACTCAAAAGAACAAAGAAAATAGATTAATTATGCCTCACGTATTATTCATTGTACAAACTCAAGACTTTTTACTTTCTATTTTGGTTGTATTTATATTAAAATGTAGGTAGGTTGAGGCTAGGTTGGCAGTATTGAGTCAAGGTCATAACCTATACATATTTTCAAGTGCTCTATATCGGAAATGTAAATAGGTTATTGACTTCGCCATGGATTATTTATAAATGGAGATAGTGCTTGCGTAACTAATGATGGGATTTTTTAACGTTATTTGGACAACTGTATAGAATTATGAATTTTTTTAGATGGACGAAGACGACGAAGACGTGGACCTCTGGACAAACACGATATCTGCCCGTTACCAGTGCGAAGAAGGCGAATACTCGGTCCAATCCTGCCTCAACCAATTCACTGCTTGCGAATTAATGACCGGAAACAACAAAGTCAGCTGTGAACTGTGTACGAAACGTCATGGTGGCCCTGACAAGAAGACCGTCTACACCAACGCCACTAAACAGCTTCTTATTTACAACCCTCCTGCCGTTTTAATCCTTCACTTGAAACGTTTCCAAGTGTACCGATTTCGCTCCGCCAAAGTCCCCAAATTTGTCAAATTTCCCACACTTCTTGATCTCGCGCCTTTCTGTTCGAAACGGTCTCAAAATCTTCCAACTTTCGAAGCTGGTCAGACAAAAGTCTTGTACTCTTTGTACGGAGTCGTAGAGCATAGCGGGTCTATCCACGGTGGTCATTACGTGGCCTACGTGAAAGTACGACCGAAATTAGAGGAGAATAGTTATAGGTGGCAGTTTTTGCCGAAAAATCAGAAAAACGAGAAATCGCAAACGCCCAAAGGGGCTCAAGGAGATCCTGAAGTGCCCTCGGGGAAGTGGTATTATATTAGCGATTCACACGTTTCTGAAGCTAGCGAAGCGAGGGTTTTGAGTGCACAAGCTTATTTGCTGTTTTATGAGAGGATCTTGTAAGCTTTGGCCGTTCTATTTATTTTAGCTTCTTGATTAATTTATACATATATGCAAAATTGTTTTGGAATTTTTTTTTGGGTCATGGTGGAATTTATTGACAAATTTTATCAATTTAATCCCAAATAGTCGCTTGCGTAATATTATGAATGTGAGATTCTTAAAATGACAGTTTTTTTAAGATATCTTTTGTTACATTGTAATCTTTTTCCTGGGTTCATACTTATGTAATAATGTCTTTATGTAAACTGTAAAACATTTTTTGATTTGTGTATATTAGTGTAATTATTTTTTTAAGCGATTTTCTCCGATTGTATTCAGCAAATTCAATAAACAGTAAAGGATGAATTGTGTTTGAATTTAGCGCTTAAAGTTTGACGTTTGTGTTGCGTCATCTGGTGGCGGGATTGCAAAGCACGCAAGTTGACAACAAAAGACATTTTACCGCAAAAGCGAAGTTTTTGTGACAAATTCCATGAGACAGCCGAGTTTTTTGGCATTTTATCGCTGGGAGTGAGTCGACTAATTGTTTCGGAGCATTGGTTCGGTCTGAATTATGAAGAGACGAAATGCTGAAATCGGTAAGATGAGAAGACCCATGAAAAGGAACAAAATCACCGAAGGGATTTACGGAAGGTACGTTTCCGCGTTGGAATGTGACAATCCACGTGCAAAGCGCATTGAGCACATCACAGTCTAAGCCGATTTGTCCCATATGTGTTTCAAAATGGCTGGTTTTCCTAAACAAACCGACGATTTTGAATTTTCCGGACGGGAATTCCACCATTTGGCCGTCATAAACCGTTCGCCATATCATCGGCGCGGTTTTCCTAAATTTTCTCGATCCAATTTGAGCGAGCAAATCATCGAGATAGGTTAGGAGGCAGCTGTCAAAACATTTATTTTTATCATTTTAATCCCATAACGTAATTTCGGATTATGCACTTGTAAATATTGCACAAACCCAAATAAATTATCTCACCCACTAAGCCTTTTTGGTTGTCATTCACGAATTTCTCTTTTGTTGCAGTACTCTCCTGTACCTGAAGTTTCTGATTTTATGGGTATTGGTAATTCTGGCCGATTTCATCCTGGAGTTTAGATTTGAGTTCCTATGGCCGTTTTATTTGCTGCTGCGTTCGGTCTATGACTCCTTCAAATACCAAGGCCTGGCCTTTTCGATTTTTTTCGTGTGCATTGCGCTCACTTCGGACATGCTGTGCTTCTTCTTTATCCCGGTTCATTGGCTCTTCTTTGCCGCCAGTACGTATGTCTGGGTCCAGTACGTTTGGCACACAGACAAGGGCATATGTGCACCCACCATTATTCTATGGGTGCTTTTTGTGTATTTGGAGGCGGCAGTGCGGCTGCGAGACGTCAAACACATGCCGGGGCATCTGGACCTGTGCCGCCCCTTTGCCGCCCATTGCATCGGCTATCCCGTCGTCACTTTAGGGTTCGGGTTCAAATCCTACATAGGGTGAGTAAAAATAAGCCACATAAAACCATTATTTCAATAAAAAAATTTGATTTAACCCATAAAAATTGTAATTTATGGAACCTGTTTACATAAAAAATTCGGTCGTGAGTTTGCCATGAAATTGTTATTTTTTAAATATCAATTTTTTTCTGATACATGGTTGGTAAAGTACGTTTCCAGCGATTTAGACATTGATAATAAAAATGTGGCATTCTAGTTACACAATTTCACTTTTCTTTCGGATAAAAATCTACAGGAAAATTAATCTCAGTTAATGTAAAAACCTTATCAGAGTTGTTTATTAATTTTTTCTAAAACTGTCCTAATTTTAGATCAAGGGTATTCATTGATTATGTACTCAAAATAATTGATAATTGGTTTTGATCGATATTTACTTAATAACAATTTTGATTAATGCTTTAACAGAGATCAAGTTAATCAAATAAATTGATTCAACACTTACTTGTTAAATAGTTAATGTAAATTATGATTTTTTTTGGGAATATGTTTTATTTGTGAGAGCAGTATGGCACAAAACGTTAGAATAATTTAAATTTACTTTGGATGTTTTTATGTTCAAAAAATTGTAAATAGCTGTTTATGCCTATAATTGCACTGTTGCATTAATTATTGCATGAATGCTTAATGCATGAGATGTCACAGGTGTTGCATATAAGATTTTTTCCAACACTGGCAAAAAATATGAACGTGTTTCTGTAATTTTTATTTGTTTATCAAGTTCAGAATAACTGTACGAATTGATTTTTTTCACAAATAGCCAGCCTGCCAGAGGGAGTGTAGCAGGTGGCGGAAATGCTGGTTGTCTTATTGATGTTACTTCATTCTTTGGAATAATATTAAATTAAAATGTTACTTACTACTTCCGGTTTGTCCTAAGTGGCCTTGATAAGTATCACCTGGCTTTTATTACCCAACTGTTTCAAAAGTCATGAAATTAAAATAACTAGGACAAAAACATTATTTTTCGAGGAAATTCGTTTGCAGACAACATGCTGCATAACTATGCAGATATTTCTCTCTAGGGGCGAGTAACATAATCGGTAATTGTTTTTTATTACATTAGATTAATTGAAAGTAATTTTAACTATTTTGCATAAAATATCTTAAATTTTGTACAAATAAAACAAAGAAAAGAGTGTTATTAAATTACAAATAAACTTGGTTTGCTCAATTTCAAATTTAAATTTAAACTTTTCCGCCATTCCTAGTTGCGCATGTCTTATAATAGACAAGTTTTATTGGCTGTTTGTAAATAAGAATTGAAATTTCGGCTGTATTCGTGTTTACGATTAGTGTAGCAGATGCTTGTAGAGTAGAGTAGCGTCTTTTCTTTGTATTGTATCATTTTTTAATTGTCATTTTACAATTAAATCCAAATGTCTCTTATGGTATTGCGTCTTTTAAATGTCTCTTTTTGTGTTATTTTTGCCCTTTTGTGTTGTGTACAAACATTTATTAACTTCGTTACGGGTCCTCTGGCTGAGAAAATACGAAGGTAATAAGTTTTGTTATTGTTCGAATTTTTGCTTTATATGGCCAACTGTGGAACCAAATCACATTGGCATCTACAGGGTGGTGCGGAAATGTCGCTTATAATATTGTAACGACATGCTCTATAGTTTGATATCGACAGTTTTTTCAACGGTTGTTGGTAGCAACCAAACGGGCCCAAGATGGCGTCCCCAAAAATAGTTTTAATTACTCAAACCATTTTATTTAGTTTGTCAGAGCTTTTGCATTTTTAAAAATTTTATTATTTTAAAAAGCAAAGAAATATGGCTTATGGTTGTTATTTGTGTTGTTTAGGTATAGGATGAGGCAGCGCAAGCAGCGCGACGTAGCGAAAGAGAATGAATTTTACATGCAGCTGATGCAACAGGCGTTGCCCATGGACGCCATAACGCCGCCGCCTGCTGTACAGCCGCCCCCGGAGCCAGTCTCCACAGCCATCGTACCTGCCCCCGTACAAAACGCCAAAGTACATAATAATAAGTTGCACGAGAAAAACGGCCACATCCCGAATGGGACGATAGCCAACGGCGTACACGCGACCAAATCACATCATAGAAAGTCTGTTGATAAATGTAAAGAACACGACGAACACAACAGACATTCGGATAAGCACATAGATAGACAAAGACAAGTTAATCATTCGCACAGTAATGGAACGGCGGTTGGTGCCGGCGCCGAAGAACTCACTTCTACTACGGCAACGATGACCGCTACCATTCAAGAACACGAAACGAGACCGACGAGAAGAAGAGAAAAGAAAGAACAGGATAAGGAGAGGGAAGCAGCTGAGTATCTGCAAAAGCTCGAGGCCGACGCTAAAAGGCTGCGGGCGGACCTACAAAGTAGCAGAGCCAGTGAGCAAGAACTCAGGCTGCAGGTAAATAACACAAGTGTTAATTGGAAGCATAAGGCATGCTGTAATTTATTTTTATTGTTACATAAGGAGCCAAGGCTGAACTATTTACATTTTATTTGTTTCACTTTTGCTGTTTATTCAATAATTGACAAGTTGTGGACTAAAAAAATATTCAATTTCTTATACCGATTGACTGTAAATGATTGTGATTTTTTACCTTTTTTTTCATGTGGTGTCTCATGAAATTTTAATTTGGCAACTTTGACTTTCAATTTCAAATGTCAAACTTTTATAGGCAATTGTCATTCATTTGCGACGGGCGATTGCTGATCTAGCCGTCACCATAAACATTTTGATATAAATAAATTAGAAGTATTACCAATAATTCAGTGTTGCCAATAGATCTTTTTGTCACTAACATTAATAGTAAATTTTCTAAGTGACAAGTTTACAAATTTTCAGTTTTTTTTATAATTTTAATTACAGAAATATAAAAAGTTTTCTTTAGAAGACCAAGACTAAGTTGCCCCAAAACGCCTTCAACTGTGTTTATTAAATAATTATTTCTTTATTATACCTGCATCATAATCCTAAATTAAAACACGCTGCAGCGTGCGTAATTTGGGATTTATAGCACGCTGAAATTTTAAAGTTGTCTAGGTAACAAGAAATAGTAAAATGTCTGGACCAATTACAACGTGAATAATTTTATTGTGTAAATTCACATTTTTTCAATGCTCATAAAAGATCGTAAATGGGCAGGTATAATAAAAAATAGCGTATAACACTCGTTTATAAGCGCCTTTAAAACACTTATGACGTTAAAAGCACTCCGGTAACGCGTCGTGCTCTTAAACCCGTCGTGTGTGTTTTAAAGGCTTGCTTATAAACTAGTATTATAATAAACTATTTTATAGTTTCTTAACATTGACATCAAAAATGAAAAAGGGAACAGCTATTCTCGCTATATTTTTATTTCTTATTTTTTTTTTGAGAAATTAAAAACAATAATACTAATCAATTATAATTTGAGCGTTATCCCTAATTTTGGCCACAAAAACAGTTCCAGGTCTAATTTTTGTAAATCAAATAAAGGGATTTGACAAACTTGAGTTATCGAGGATTTTTAAGGGAAAAGTACGTTTAATTCCAACAAAAAGAGGTCCTCTTGATAAAAAATAGTCTTTTTAGAGGTTTCTAACGAATTTGGACATCGAAAACCAAAAAAGGTCTCTAATTTTGGCCCAGAATTGTATTTTTATTGGCAAGTCCCCATTTTTATGCAGTTACTAATGAATTTTAAAATTAAAAATTTGTTTTTTTAAATTTTGCTTTAAAAATGTTTACAACTCTTATTTTTGTTAATCAAGGTAAATTTTGAAAAGCCTGTCCTCAAATTTTCATATTTTTTCTTAACAGGACTTTTTCTGGACTTGAGAAAATGTAATTTTAACAAAAAAAATCACAAAAGTGGTTCATTTGCTTTCTGTTGATTCAAAATAGTTTTTTTCAAGTTTCCAAAAATGAAAAAATGGTCTCTAATTTTGGCTTCAATCTTTACCTTTATTGACAAAACCAAGGCTTATTGTTTTTGTTTATTAATTTTTTTTCTGAAAAAATGTCATCTAAATTAATAAAACAGAAATTTTGAAATTAAGAAGGGTCTCATGGTTCGATCACTACGTTTTTTTGTGAATAAATAGATACAGTTGTATTTACTGTACTCTCATTTTATAAATGTTTTCAAAAGTTTAGTTTCTAAGAACACCGTTCCACAAATGTTTCATAAATTATTAAATTTATTGTTTTGTGTTGTGATAGGTTGCCGCTCTCACCACAAGTGAGAAAGTAATTAAGGGCGAACTGACAGCGATGCAACGCGAGATCGAAGACATGCAGCAGCGGTATCAAAGTGTTGCAAGTTCACGCGCTTCCGATAAACAGACGATCAGCAACTTGGAACGTCGAGTGGCTGAAGAAAGGCGAGCGAGATGCAGTCTAGAATCGCAATTAAATCAAGAGCGTAAGAATAGAAAACAAGAGGAGGCCCGAGCGGCTCAAGTAAGACAGTTTTCCGGCGTCGAAACGATTTTTTTAATGAAGAATGTTGGATTAGGTGGTGGCGCAGTCGTCGCGAGGCGAATGTACGGAGGCGTGTCGAGCACGTCGTAGGGAATTAGAGGCGGAATTGAGCGAATGTCGGACAACGAAGCATTGGGCCGAAGAACGGTATGCCGCGCTGGAACGCGAAAATGCCGCCCTAGTCGACCAGCTCCGTGACATGGACATACTCATGACAGCCCTTTCGGCGATGCAAGAGAAAAATGCCCATTTAGAAAATTCTTTATCGGCTGAGACGCGCATCAAGCTCGACCTGTTCAGCGCCTTGGGCGAGGCGAAACGCCAACTCGAAATCAGAGAAAGTAAGTTGCTACAAGTTGAAATTTTGTGGTGGTGGTGGTGGTACTAGTGTCGTTTGTTTCAGGCTCTAACAGAACGCAAGAGCGCGAGATCGAAGAGTTGAAGAGCAAAATCGCGCAAGTGTTGGCTGTGATGCCGAACGACAGTTTCGGCGGTCCGACGGTGCCGACGAGCAACATGTCGAGAGTTCGTTTGGCTGAAAGTCCGCCCGGTTCGACCCTCGATCCGAACGCCACGGCCTACACCCCTAAGAGTTCTCTTGTCGCTTCCACCGAAGCCTAGTTGACCTCTTAACGCTCCCCACCTGACTCCGTACTGAACCCGGTATCGACTGCTATTGTTTATTGTTGCGTTAAGTCGCGTATGTTTCGTAATAGTCTCGTTTAGTAGCTTATTTAATGTGATATAATTTATGAAACGGTACCTTGATCATGAGGCAAACCCCTCCTCTATTTTTTGTTTGTTTATATAATTTAAGCATAAAGGTACTGAGTTTTTCTGACAGTTGGGTCGCGATTGGCAGACTAATGATCTCTATTTTGTTGTTTTTTTCTTTGATTATCCGTTCTGTTGGAAATCAGGGGATTTGGATAGAATCACGTCCGTTTTTTTTTGTTGTTGAGTATTGCATTGAGAATAACATACTAACACAAGAATAGAAGTTTTTTTTTATTTTGAAAGTGCCGTTTAACAGCTATCTGGGATTTTTGTTTTACGTGTTTAATAAAAGGTGATAATTTTTGGAAACGTCAAAAATGTACTTAATATATTTTTTTAATTGTTTTTAGTTGAGACATGATTTGTTTTCTTTTTACTGCAAATACAGTAATATTCTTTTTTAAAGGTTTTTCTTTATTTGGTTCCTTTAATTTTGTAGCTTTTGAGGCGAACAACTATGTCGGGGATTCCCTAAGACGATCTGTTATTTATTTGCCATATTTATTTTTTCTTTTGTATACTGGTAGTATTTATTTTTTTTACTGTTGCAAACTTTTATTTCATAAATAAACACTATTACAGCTTTTCCTGTTTCTTTGACATTTTTTTGATTTAACATTTTTCTACATAGAATTAAGAATCCTTGCCGTTCGTTCTATTCTTTTTACTAAATTTTCACGGTATAATAGATAGGCAGTACATGTTACGAAGTTTTGTCAACTCATAAAGTTGGTATGATGGTCTTTCTGCTCTATGTGTTTTGAAAAATGACAATTCGAGAAAAAATTAACCACAAAATAAATATTGGCCCACAAGCCGTTATGCAAATTTTGTTTTTATCAAACACCCTTTATATCCTGAACCTAGTGAATTTTGTACCAGCAGTTGGTATTCAAGTTGGCAATAATTGATATTCTTAGTGAAAAAAATCCGGTAGTTTTTTCAGTCAAGCGAGTAATTTTTCGTAAAATTATGCAACATGGAAGAACTATCAGAAATAATTAAAAACTTGGATTTAGAAGATGTGGTAAATGAAAATGTGGGATATGAATATATAAATGTTTTCAAAGTACGTAAGTTTTGTCAGGAAATTCGTGCTTAACCTCATTTTTTAGAACCCGAACAAATTGCCAATAAATCATATTCATTTAGAAAAAGTTGTGGTAGAATTACGTAAAGAAGCCCCTTTAGTAAGTGCCAAATGTAATTTTATTTTCGTATTGATAATTCGTAATTTTAGGAGTCAATTAAACCAAATGACGACATTGAAAAACAATGTTTTGAGCGTAAAACACAAGTAATACCTGCACTTGTGAGTTGCACATCATACATTTTAATTTTAAAATAAATCTGTTTTTTCTAGAGCAAATGTTGGTTGCCTGAATCACAACAATACTACAAATATCAACCATACAATTTTACTTTGTCCAAAAAAGAAAACTCTTCATATTTGATAAGTAATCGTCTGTTTTTACAAACGCTGCATTATTTGTTAAGTTGTAACTACCACCAATTTTGGTGCTTAGTTTTGTATGAACCCAAAGTGGCAGTTTGCCTTCATAGTTTCCTACTGAATCCAATTTTACCTCATCAGATAAAAAATTTAGATGATGAGACGTGTACAGTCTATTTAGCAGTATTTTCACAATTCCGGCGCGTTTATCAAAGACTAACAACGTTTCAAGAGACTGAGGTTTGTCTCACTTACATAAAAGCTTTTCTCAATAAGTGCATTTCAGAGTGAATATATGCCAGACGGTGTAGGTCTTCAGTTTTTATTAGAAAATAAATTACTTAATCTTCCTATAGTAATTACGTTGTTTCTTTTTTATCATGAAACTAACCAAGACTTCGTTAATGATTTAGTTTCTTTGTATTTTAATGGAACGTCCGTTTTTCGTGATAAAGAGATTGAAGAAATGCTAGATCAAGTTATATTGGTGATTATACAACTGTTTAAAAAATGATTTATTCAAATTAGTGATTGTAGACTTTAGAAATGATTGGAGGTCACGTTTGTGGCTTTGAACCTGATGCTGTGATAATTCCTATAGCTGTTGAAGAAAAACCTCCAGTATTTAATCTTGCCTGGGTATTTTCAGTTGTAGATTATTTATTAAACACAATTTCGTCATTACGTATGTTGCTGAAATTTTATAAACCGGCGATAAATGTGGCATTATCAAAAGGAATTCCTTACAGGTAACAAAAATTAATTTGTTGTCAAAAAAATGTGTACGTATCTTATAGATTATCGTACACTTATGAAAAAGTTTTCTACCAATTATACGATTTTTTGGACGGAAGGAAAGAATTAGAACAAAACAGGCAATTATCTGGAATTATATTTGAAGAAATTGCTTTAGGAAGGTCGGAATTTATTGACGTTTATTACGCTTTTACCACATATTGTTTAGATAAAACTTTAGAGTTTAGGTAGTGTAATCGATCACTGATAAAACGAGTATTGAAATGTTTTTCTAGTGGCGACCCTGTACATCAGGAAGAATACGTTGAGATTTATCTGAAATTATTAACTACAGCCCTTGAGGATGAATATTTTATCTGTGATTATCACGAACGCTACGACGTGGGAATCCAAAATGAAATGTTTAGTAGTTGTACTGAGATGTGAGTTATTTATAATCATTCGATTGTTTTATTGAATGTAAAATTGATAGTGACCAAACACGGACTGATTATATTCTGAATTGTATAACTTGTTTGAGACGACATAACAGGCTTTGGAAAACTCTAAGGTGTGAAGTAAAAACGCTCCAAAAGGCCATACAAAAATACGCATCAAATAGGAAAGTTAAGTCGGAAATTGTGCAAGAAAATGGGTTGGGGACACAACCAGGGCCCTCAAATCATGTGGAGGAGACGTTCGTTCCCCCCAGTGAAGAAGAAATTGAAAATTGTATCAGAATGGTGATTGATATGTTTCCCCATTTGGGAGATGGATTCATCTTGCAGTGTTTGGAAGCATACAATTATAACACAAGTGATTTAATTGGTGCAATTCTTGAGCAAAATCTACCGCCTCATTTAGTCGACATTCCATTTGACCAAATCCGGATTCCTCCGGAACCGAAACCGGAAGAACCAATCCTGGCTTACAAAGGCCGGAAGCCGGACTATGACGACGCTTTGAAACTACTAAACGACAAGAGAGACATCAAAGAAATCAAAACGTTTATTTTGGACGGAATGTTAGTTACTTATTTATGATATTATTTTGTCTTATTGTTGATGTTTCAGACAATACACCAACGAATTCGATGTTTATGATGACGAATACGATGATAGGGCTGATGAGGCTACAGTTCCAGTTCCCGACCACGGTTCTGAAGACATTTTGAAGTTTAACCCTAACTATGAAGATGTCGTCAGCGATACGAGCTATTCGGAGGATGAATACGACGACGAGGGCAAACCGGTGGGGGCTTCAGATCGCCCCCACAACAAGGCTAACTTTTGCGAAGACCCTGCTGTAATCAGAGCGAGAAGAGAAGCTCGATATAGAAGTCAAGGCAAAGGCCAAACTTCACGCCCCAAAGCAAAAACCGATGTGGTGGGTAAACAGAAAGGTCAAGGACAAGAGAAGAACGTTCTACAAAATAGACATAAGAAAAGTGTGAATAAGTCGAGCAGAGCGAATCATAACAGAAAAAGTGGGGCCCAGTGGAAAAGAAACAAAGGCATGGTGCCTTCGTAAGTGTTGGTTATTTGTTCTTTTTGTTTAATTTTTGGTATGGTTTAGAAATGTTGTGCTTTTATTTCAAATATTTAAAATTTTTTGAATAAAAATGGTTCAATTTACAAAGTGTGTCAGTAACTTTGTCAGGAGAGAACAGAGACAGCGCAATAAGACAATAATATATTTCTGTAAAAATTATCTTAAAAATCTTGTATTAAAATATTGTTTAGACTGTCGAGTATATTTTTTTGTTCCGTATTAAGTTCAGCATTGCTTTTTAAGTTGGTGACGTATGTTTGTGCATCATATAACACAGTGGATTTTTCAGGTAATAATTTTTCCCAAACTCTCTTCATTTGAATTTTTAAATAACCTGAATTAACACTATCTTTAATATATGTTAAATCTTCTTTTGTTAGTAGCGTCATCAAATGACCTAATGTTAAACAGATCTAAAAAACGATTAATTACAAAAAATCATGAAAATAAATTCGAAAAAATACTTGTTCCACTAAATTGTCGCGGTGTTTATATTCATTAAAATCTGCAACGTTTTCCGACGTTTCCAAACCTTTCATAAGTGAAATCCAAACGGGTTGGTAGAACTGTCCATAAAACTCTCTTTTGTGGGGCGACGAGAGTGCCAGTGCTGCATTAATCCGTACTTTAAAATTACGGAAATTCACAACCAAGTCAGACAATGAATGGAAAATCTTTTCCTGTGATGTAAAAATTAGAAAAAAAAAAATAATAAATAAGTTGCTTATTTACCTGCCAGTTGTTTTCTAACGAGAAAATAGATGAATTTTTCATTGCGTTTCCGATGGCGTAACATGAATTCCATCGTACCTTAAAAATTAACGCAAGTTTTACAAGGTGAGTAAAAAATTTCAATATGTTGGGAAGTTTTTATAAATGAATACCTTCATATTTGACCCTGAGGTGCAATTTTTCACGAGAATGTCTATTCCCTCTTGCACAGCATCCCTAAATTGCCCTTCCTCAATCAAATTTTCATCAATTAATTGTAAAAGATTCCCCAAGGCTCGCACCGTATTCATTTTAATTTTATCCCCATCATTTGATGCTTTAATCGTCTCTTTCAACAATTTCAGAATCAAATTTTTCGGAAATTCTTCCATGAGATGCGCCGATGTCCTACAATCTCAGTTAATAAAAATCAATCAGTGCTACCACCACCACTCACTTGTTTAAAACTAAAGCATCGCTCAGATTTCCCAACGCCCACGAACACTTTACCCTAACCGCGAAATTCTCATCCCCCAACACACTGTATATCCGTTCCGCGGTATCCACCACAAACCCCGAATCCTCTCTCAAACTCGGATAAAGGACAGAAATTGCCAAAGCCCTGACCGCAGCCCCCTTTACAGTGTTTTCCTCATCGCGACTACTGGCAAAGAGGAGAGTCACACATAAAATTTGCTTGTCGCGGGGGAGTTGCTCGAAAGTCTCCGCCCCTATACTGCCCAAACAATCGCAACCTATAGCCCGCAAAACTGGCTGTTCGCATTGAAAAAGTGCCGTGAGTGACCCTTTGAGTAGAGTTTGCCAGAAAAGGAGATATTCCTCAGGTAGAATCATTGCAGAACAACGATTCATTGCTTGGCCAATGAAATCAACAGCGCGACCTGCATGCAACTGCACATCTGTGTACTTGCTAGCCAATGACAAGTCGAGTGCTCTAGTCACGTGGTTTAAATACGGCGCAACTAAATCCTCAAAATAGTTGCGACTTATAATTGAGATGATTTGAAGCGATTCGAGTTTGACAGGAGTGGGGACACTATTCTGGTCAGTATCCACTCCCAAATTGACAAGACATCGGTGGAGGAGCCACGGAGTGTCCGAATCAGAACATTCAGAATTTTTCGTACTCTTGAGGAAAGCTTCTCTGCATTCGGGAATTATCGGTTCTGAGGCTAACACACATCCTAGTACTATCAAAGCCGCCACTTGCACTGTTGAGTCTTTGTGATAAATGAAAGGTTTGACGTTTCTTATCACTTTTGTGATTAAACCGGGGGCTAGTCGATGATAAGGTGTCGCTTGGACCAGAGCCGCAAAACATTTCAAAACCATTGTTAACACAGGAATTGAATGTGCGCTTAATGCCAGACTTAGACATTTATGCAATTCCTTGATTGTGAGTCCTAGGACGACGGAGAATGGTGTAAAGGCGAGATTTTCGCTACAAAATTTGGTTTAGTCCTAATTGAGTAAGATTGGTTTGAGTACCCTTTTTCCGCTTGTGCTAAGTAAACTTTGGACAACGAAAGTAGGACTAGTAGAGCGTTCAAAGCCCCCATGCTCCCCCTATTGGACGTTTCTTTAAGTATGCAAGTCATTAAATTATGTTTAGATGAAAGCGGATTTTCAGGGATAAAACTTGACCAGTATGAGAAAATCACAGTCTTGTGAGTTAGCTAAATAAATAATTTTGAAAATTTCATTTCCTGAATCAATGACTAACCTTAATACTATGCAAAAATAAACCAAGAGCGGCCTGACGTACCCTCCCATTCATCACATTTAGTTTTGCGAGATTTCCACCCTCTGTGTCCGAAAAATCGGAATCGCTTGTTTTGACACCATTACCGAAATTGGCCATTGTTTCGTCAGTAACAGCAGGAGTGTAACCCCCGGTGTCATCTTCCCACTTTTCTGATTTTCGTGTTTTCATAATAGTGGGTTGTGTTTTCGGCTTTCTTTGCTTAGTCATCTAAAATAAATGTTTAAGTTATTAATTACATGTAATGACTTATTTACCTTTCCTCCCTTTCCTCTCGCCTCATTTGTACTACTCTCAGGGATACTTAAAGGCGAAGGTAACAATTTTTGAGGCTTCACAAATTCTATCCCTGCGATTCCAAGTAACATGTAGGATTTTACAACCCCCAGGATTATCCCCAAGTTATCAGAGAGTAAATTAGGTTTTATCCTGATAATATTTTGCAAACCTCTCAAACATACAATGTAAATTTTCTTACTTATCAGTTTATCTAAATTGAAATTATTTGTGACCGTGTGTTTTAAGAAAATTTCAAAACTAATTTGGAACTCATATTTAAACTCGTCCTCCGTCAAGATTTTAGTATCTTCGGGAGGTATTGTGCAAGCTTCCAGGCACTGTAAGGCAAAAAAAGCCAATTCTGGTTTTTGTTGATTGTTTGCTAAGCTTATTAGAGTATTGTTTTTCACAATTTCAGTAATTAACTAAAATAATAGTTTAAGCCACGTTTCATAACTAGTCTAAGGCTAACTTCATGTCCGGTATTTGCACGCAATAAGGCATCTAACGCAACAAGGAGATCTGCAATCCAATCTTGATCTTTTAAAGCTTGCAAGCACCACACAACTGCCACGGTAAGAGTACGCCCGTCTATAACCACCTTTTGGCGTGTAATTAAATTTGTAATTAACTGGCAACATTTCAGGACGAGTTCCTCGTCTTCAGGGGGTATTAACGAACAACACTGATTGACCAAAAGGACAGCTTTCTGAAAATTGTCAAGTTAGAAAGTGAGGTTAGGGCAGAGTAAATCTTACAGTCGGGCTTGTTACGATTGGATATTTGTAATTGAAAGAATTTAGTTCGTCTAGAATTGCGTTTATAACACTGCGGTCGTTTTTGGAGCGTCCGTATGATAATTGAGTGATTTTTGATGACAGACTGTTAAAAAGTTCTCGGCTGTCACTTGTGGCAGCCATGTTTAGTAAAATGTCAATTTGGCCAAGGCGCCAACGTTACAGTTTTATTCGTGACATTAAATTAATTTTTATTTGATTAAATGAGAGGCAAACATGTATTTGTTTGTTAGTTGGTTGAGGGGGGAATGCCGAATGCAGATTGTGTAAGGATTTCATGTTAGTTTGTACAAGTTTGTTTGTTTTGTTTTGTGTGGTTTGGTTGGTGCCCTTGTCCACAGCTGTTCGACACTTTTGACATTTGACCAGCTGTTTGCATTTCGCGTCGCCGCATTCGTTTTAGGAAAGGCCTGTCCCGTCCAATCAGTCGCTGTTTGAGTTTCGGCGGTCGCGATCGGGGTACTTCAGTTCCCTTCTTGATGATCCAGGGACGGAACTTTGAGATTGATCACTCGACGGCGCATTCCTCCTCAGTTTCTTCTTTCGAAATTATTATGTAATTCAATGAGGGCCGTTATGTAAGGTCGAGTGCGGGGCGCGTGCGGTAGGTGTTTGGTGAGCTGTGCACAGTGTACCGAAATATGTTTATTTGAGCGAGTGTGGTGCAAACTGCAAAATGGCGGACTTAGAGGCAGTGCTGGCCGATGTCAGCTATCTCATGGCCATGGAAAAGAGCAAGTGCACACCAGCTGCGAGGGCCAGCAAGAAGATCGTGCTGCCCGACCCCAGGTGAGTCACTAAGGTCGTTCACCCCCCGGATGTCAACCTGGGGGACGCCTCCGGCCGGCATCGATCTACCGGATTTTGGGGCCCTCGCATGAATCACAGACAAAAAGCAAACCCCGACGCGATTTCCTGTTACGGAGACATTGGATTGGGGCTATAACTAATTGGAAAATTTCTAGAAATTTTATTATACAAATCGGTTCTATTTGCTGATATCTTTTGTGGCAAACGCGAAGGAAACGCTACCACAATAAACGTATTGTACCTATTTTAGTAGTGCAGCCAGACAATGGCATGTCCGACAAAACACGCACAATCTCGAGGATGTGTTCCCATTTTTGCAAAATTTTAATAAACGAAACTTGTCCACTTCGTAAGAGTTTTCATTGCTTTTTTCTTTTATCAATAATCATAAGTAAGATAACTGCATACTTGTTTTCAGTTCTAATCTTTTTAATTTTTTCTAAATAATAATTATTATTATCTGTTCAAAACAATATTTATTGTTCTATAGAATGTCCCCTGATTGAGTTTACAAGAGGAAAAAAAAATAGCTTTGATACGTTAAAACCTCGACCAAAACTTCAAAGGAATAACAATTTTTGCTTAACCTTAAACGAGCAAATCTTTAATTAAATCTTCATTACTTTGACTTAATAGAAAGAAAAATTAATTTTTTGCTTGATTTTGGACTTGCAATAATTTTTCTCTGCTTTTTAAACCTCATCACATTGGCGGTTTTATTTTTTGAACAATGATGTCACTGACAATTAATTAATTGAGTAATGATTGTTCTTGTTAATAATGACTTTGTTTTTTTTTTATCTTAAAGCTTTTTCTTTGTTATTTATTATCATTTTTTCATTTTTGTTATTTCTCTTTGATAAACTTATTCGTCCCGCCAATGTGACGGGATTTAAGAATCAGGGAATAGTAGTCTGCTTTTTCTTTAAATGGAAATTAGCAAGTCAAAATTTTGGTGAAAAAATTGGTATATTATAGCAAGCTTGTCTCAACAAATTTTGTTTGCTCTTTGTTTTTATCCCTAGAAATTTTGTTAAAAAATTGTGGTTATGTTTTCAAATTGAGATGTCAAAATTTTGTCTTTTACGAATTTTGTGTGCTTATTAGCTCTTTGAAATCACTATAATTGAATACCTGAGAACATACATCATTACCTAAGGTCTAAAGACAGAATTCAGTGCTAATAATTTTGATAGAAACACATCGCAAGTAAGTACAATGTTGTGGACAAAAATGAGGTTCTTGCTACAAAAACTTTGAAGAAAAAGGATGTATATACAGAAAAGAGTTATAGCAAAGATACAAGTAATATTATGATGATTGGCAATAAGTTTTGTGTAATTTATTGAAATGAGTTCAAAGTTGATGCGTTTTATAAATTCTTCTTCAGCTTTAGTTTCAAAATTGTTACTTTTTTAACTCGTTCCTCAAAAACGATGCACAAGACACTAATTTAATTGAGTTCTTCCCAAGGTTCTTTCTCATTCATGCTTATTTTGTATTTTTTTCAATTTTTTGCTAAAAATTTCAATTGTTTAGCAAACCTGCATTACAAATGGCTTCTTCATTTTAACGGTCCCTTTTTCTAACTTTCTGCTTGCGAACTATTTGTTTCCAAATTTCTAAAAACTGTTAGCGGAACCGAATTTGTTCCTTTTTTGGTGTTTCGTCTCTAAATTTCCTGAGTGTTTGGACATTTCCATTAAAAAAAAACATACTATATAAGCACAAATTTGAAATTCCGAAACGAGCTTCGTAGCGGCTAGTTGAGGAACAAATGAGTGCTTGAAAAACCTTCTGCAACAAGTGCTTTATACTATTTCTTCTATTTCTATCATTTTATAAATTAAAAGACGAAAATTAAAAAAAAATTCTAGAGAATTTTGCGACGATTGGCGACATTTATGTGGAATAATTTTAGGCGGCTGTGAAAAATAAAAATAATTCTTATTTTCACATTTGAAAATGTATAGTGAAGAAAGTCCGTCACAAAAATTAAATTAACGCCAACGACTTATTAAAGCACTCAAATGACGTCATTTGGTCGAGGACACACCGCAAGGTCGAGGACAGAATTTTTTACTTTAGGGCTGTATTTGTGTAAGTTAGTATGTAAACATATTAAAAGTTTCTATTGGACTATAGTGAGTGGGGCGCAGGGGGGCACCAAGAGAGTGCTTTTTTTCTTATATTCATAAAACGGTGCGTTAAAGCTTATAAAATTTTCTACAAGGTGATTTTTTCGGGTTTGTATCTCAAATAGCGAGATATTCGTCACCAAATATTGCACTCTCTTAATTCATTAATTAACGGAAGGATTGTTGTAAAAGTTGTAGACATTGTGATTGGACAGTTTAAGGTCGGTCATTATGATAATGTAGGAAAACCAATCGCGTTGGATTTTCATTCATTTAAAATTCATTCAAAAATTTATTGCAATGATATGTTGGTCCGTTTGAGGTCGGCCATTAATGTGAGAAGCCAATCACTTTCGACTTTAGATTAAAAATAAAAATATAGCAAATTTGTTCGTTTATCTATCCTGGCGAAGAGGATAAACTGACGTGAAAATCTGAACATTTTCAGATTCAGATGCAAGAAATGAATCATAATCACATTTTCGTGGGAGTCTTTGGACAATCTACAGAAAGATACGAAAAGAGAAGCTGCAGAGGTCTACAATTTATTCAACACAATCACTTTTGCTGTGAACTTGGGACTTAGACAAAAAGTGTTTTTTAAAGAGTGCGATATTTGATAGCTGATATTTCGAAAACTATTATTTAAAATACAGAAAAAAACCGAAAACACCGCCTTGTAGGAAATTTCTTAATCTTTAATTTTATACATAATCATTTTCTCAACACACAACATTTTCGAGGTAATAGAGAGATCCCTTTTCATCCCCTGCACATCACAGTGAACCGAAAAGCTAGTTCAAACACAATCGTGAAGTAGAAATTCTATTCCCAACAGTGTATTCTACAATTTTTTTGAATATTCATTGACTGGACTAAAAGTCAAATAAGTAATGAGTAATGACTATTTGAGTAAATAAAAATTTAAATAGCTATTTAAAATTTGTTTCGAAATTCTTTCGATGAAAGTCCGGCGTTACTGTATATTTACTTTAAAAAGTGTGGAAACTTTGCTTTTTTGCATAACAGACATTCAGCTTTAATTCATCATTTCTATTTTTGTTTTGAGAAAATTGATTCATTACCTATTGGACTACATGCAGTTGTAAAAACGATTAAATCTGTTCATTTTGATCAGAAAGTTTCAATTCATATCAACGCTAATGGATTAAATAAGGTGTCAATCCTGCCAATAAAATCTACCAAATCAGCATGAGGTCAATTTACATAATTTTTATTTCGTGCAAGCAATTACAAGACTAAATTAATTTGTATTCTGATTAAATCACGGCCCACTTTATATTGACACTAGTCCAGACCTGTCTACAAATCGACTTATTTTTCCTGATTTATTGATTATAATACCGACATGTGTTTTCGTTATTTTGAATAATTTGGAATATTGAGGTTTCGCTAAAGAATTGTTAAAAGTTTAGTCGTAAATCTTCTTACAAAGGTTTATAAAGAGAATAAGGGTTGACACGTAAGCAATAAAGAGCGTAATAAACAATAATGAAGGTTCGAGAATTTGTTTTATTCGAATATTTATCAACCTTTTCGACTAAATCTTGATAAATAGACTACGACTTTTTTTAAGTGAGTGTTACTTTTAAAAGGCTATGTTTAATGTTAAAACATGTAAATAAAACATACTCTCTAGCTCATGATAGTTTATTTATTTTCAATTTTATCGTCACGTCGATGCACATAAAAGGAGTTGTTGGAATAATTTTATGATCTAAAAAGAATTTGAGTTGGTTTCTTTTCTCTCGAAATAATCAAATAGCCATGTCATGGCCGGCCGTGATTTTTTCCAACATTTCGCTGCCTACTGTGACACATGGTTTCTTTAACCCCGCAGTCTCGGTATAGATAAACATTAACAAATAATGACATGCTGCATGATTAATAATAATAAAAAATGTACTTAATGAGTCAGCAATTTACGGTTTTGGTGATTTTGCAACATGATCATTTCCGTAGGTTTATTTTTAAAATGCTCTATTGATGTAATGTGTAATTGTGTAATGTCTGAATATCGTCACATTAGTAATGATAATAATTAATAATAAAACATTTTTTCTTGCTAAAGTGCAAGTGGATGGTTGATGGTTTCGATTTTGGTTTATTTTTTACTTTAATTTGTATGGTAATAAATAAATTTTCCTTCAATTTTTTCATGTGGGAACCGTCACTTGCAGCCAACAGCTGATTTGTCGAGTCGAGCCTGTTTGCAATCGACATTAAAATATATCACATGCGAATTGTCATTGATAAATCATCGAGGGTATCTCTTGCGTATGACGTCGGTTTTAGTTCGATAATTGACGTACTTGTTAATGGAAAAAATCTTGAATATACTCGAAAAAACCTGAGTACTTTCGAGTAAGACGTTTCAGTGATATTTTCGCAGGTTGTTTGCTCATAATTATGAATATGCAAGTGCAAATATTATGGTAATTACGTTGTACTCTCAAATATATACGCGATTCTGTTTGTACAAACTGTTGACAAAATTAATTTGAAGTATTTCCTTGGAAAAACAAAGTCTCGAGCTTCTAAATATCGTAATTAATGAAATTTCGTCTAGATCTCTTACTATGATTATTTTTTACTTGCATCCAATTAGAGCGGTACAATAAAGTTTATTAGTCTCTATTTTATTATGTTTGTTTGGAAAGGTTTGTTTTGCTGAATCAATAACGTTGAAAACTTAGGGGGTGTTTTGGAAATTGTGTTGGAAAATTTTATAACCCTTCTCTTTAATGAATTAAGTCGGTTTTTCAATTTTCACCACCAGAGGGAAACTCCGAGTTATTTCCTCCCTATTATTATATTAAGATAATTATCTAATTTTCCCGTGTACTTTTCGTTTTATTTTGCATATTAAATGTTGAAACGGCGCACTTATCTGTTTATACGATCGTCGTAATATAATGAAACGGCCGGACGTTATTCCACGTAATAAAAACGTCTCATTTTCATTGAATACAAACATTTGCAAATTAGTTTTTGTTTATTTATATTTGATTGATGTTCTTATTGTTTATTTTATATACACTGTGCAAATTTGAGAACCTCGCTTTGAGTGTGTTTTGGTTCGATGATTAAAATATTTGCCTTTTGCATCAAAAATTGGAAAGTGTGACGATTATGAACTAACCACGCCCATTCCGATTGTCAAAAATGGGCGTGGTTGCCTTAAGTTTGACACAGCTTTTCGACATCAAAGACGGCGTGTTTTGGCGTTTACACGGCTCGGGATAAACAAAACCGCGTGTGTGGCCAAAAATAGGCGTTTGTTTTGGTTTCGGTGATGTTCGAGGAATTTTTTTGTTTGTTGATGGCGGCGCGAGGGAGAGTTGTCTGTCGAGTAGTGGGGATGATAATTTAGGTTTATAATTATTTTCTTAATTTTCCCGGCCTATTTATTTCAAGGAGTCTAAATCAAATTCTGCGTTTCTTGGCTTAAAGGAATAGAGGGGGTTCGCGTGAAAGTTTTTTTTATCGTAAGTTATTTTCGTGTTGTAATCTACGAAATAAATCGCAGATAATGTAATAATGATAATCTTGTGATTGGAGGGAATTTTATTAAAGCTTATTCAAATATTAATATTTCTCGATGTTTCGAAATCAGAGTTAAGCACAACTCGGCTAAAATGTGTTTGCATATGAATATTGTAGAAATCGTGGGATGAGAATTAGTATTAATGTTTATTATGTCAGTCACATATAACATTGGTAAATGCGTGGATATGACAGAGGTTAAATAATGAAGTTCAAAGTGATGGTTTGGTCGAAGTAATAACTTTGTAATTGAATTAGAAGTAATTTGAGGTAAGAAAATATTAAAAGGGAGATCGGATTTCAGGATTTGAGAACTCTACTGGCTGTTAGTGTAAATATTTTATTACTGAAGGGTCACAAAATTATAGATTAGAGCAACCCTTATTTAAATATGTCAGAAGTGATAGCGTAGAAATATTGAGGAAATATTTTTTTTTCAGACTGCGAGAGTAGATTTATCGATTTGAATTTCGAAAGCAAATATTCAAACGAAGACGTTTTCCATCAATATCTGACTCTTCAATAAGCTTTTTTTATTTTTTTATGATGTCGCGACGAATATTTTTAAATGTCTTTCTTTTTGAGTATATTTAGTTTCACAATAATTTTTTAAAATATTTGTACTATTTTCACTTTCCTCGAGTACCGCTGTTGGATGTATTTTCTAATTCGGTTTACTTTTAGGCGTCTATTTTTGCCTAATTTATTTCGCTATTGTCGAGTTTAGTAACTTTTCGAAGATCAGACGTGGTAACTATTGATTACCTGTACAAAAGTTTTAGTTGCGTATTGATTTCAATTGTTTTTCCAGCGTTTTAAAATTTTGCACTTTATAAAACAATTAAAAAGTTGCAATATAATCTGTGTACTTGACAGGATCAAACATCTACTTTTACCGCTTTTTCAGACGACTCTTTTGATCTCAACCTTTACTCGAATGTCCTCTTTTTCGTTACGTCCAAAGCTTCCTTTTTGATCCACACTTCGTGGTAGGAAACGAGCAAAAACTGATACTTCAAGGAAGTTGCCCTAATTGTTTAGTAAAGTTTTGTAAAACAAAATTGATACTTTTAAATACACTCTAATCTTATGGAAAATAGTGCTACTGACGCGTATATCGTATAAATTTTTACCCCGAGGCCACAAACAATTTTTTTCTTGAAGCTTTATTTAATTTATTGCAATTAAAATATTAAATAATTGTCTCTTCAATATAATTATTTTTGAATATCCTCCAAATAACCATAAATTGGTATCCAACAGCGATATACCACCTTTCATATAACATTAGAGGTGTTCGAATGACGTCAACAATAGCATTGACTTTACAAACGGCAATGTTGTATTTTATTATAGTCATCTTCGGTGGCGGGGCACATACGTCAAACAGATTATAATAACATACCTCTTAATATTCCAAATTCCAAATGTTTCCAGATGGAGAAGTCAAAGGTCGTCAAGGCCGCACAACATTCTTCGCAATAGAAAAATAATCTCACACTTGCAATTGACACACAATGCGTAAAACATCACATGTAAAGCAAAAATAATAAGTACCTACTTTATCAGAGCTTTTAAAACATGATTTGAGAACGAAAGCTCTTTGTAATAAATGGTTGGTTTGTTTGATATTTTTTTACAATAAGTTAAAACTACAAAGTTAATTTAAAATAAAGTCGAAAAGCAATGTTAAATAAAATTCGTAAAAGATGAAAAACGAAAGCAAGTAATTAGCAGATTTGTTTTCATTCATATTAATTTGCTTTTCTCATCTTTTGGGCTTAAAGGGGCGTAACAATTAAAATCGGATTAAAGAAACTAAAGCCAGATTAGGTAAAACGAGCCTATAAAGTAAGATATTGCTAAAAATAAACAGTAAACAGGAAAAAATAATTAAACAGGCAATAAAATTAAATCTACAAATTTAAATCTGTAAAACAAAGGAACGGAAAGATACGGATTACTTATCCAAAAATAAAATAAAAAGTAGGTACTAAAATAAATATTTAAAAGTAAGTAAAGAGTGAAACAAAACAGTAACACAGCAAAAGTGTATTTGAATTAATCTAACTAAGAATAAAATAAAACAACACAAAAACTTTCTATTATACATAAAGTACAGGAATAAATAGTATGTATTATAAAAATAGGTACATATAAGTTTAAAATTAGAATATTGTTTTTTTAATAGAAAAAAATCAAACGTATTTTTTTAATAGATAATAAGATAAAAACTAAAAAAAAATCTTGAGTTCTAATTAAACCCAACATTGCTATAAAAAAGTATTTGTAATAAAGTAGTAATGATTAAAATTATTTCTTCGGCTTCTAGTTTGAAAATGTTTTTTGTTCGAGTGTGTGTAAAACTGGCTAGACAGTTCTGTTGTTCACTTTTATCTGTCGACAGCTGTACCTACTGTACATCATCGATTACGCTTTGTTTAATTCGTGATTTCGCGCTCAAGTGGTTTCGAAAGCATTACGTAACTAGTAACTTGGCGTTGTGCCTGACACCCATCACAAAAAAACCAAACACAAGAAGATTAGACTTGGCTTCTGTGTATTTTAAATACGGTCGATACGTTTATTTATTGCGCCACTTCCAATTTGGAGAGACGCGGACGTGAGAAGAATCCTTTTGCGGGGTAAAAAGTGGTCTCTTGACCTTTTTTTTTTTATTTCTTTGTCTTTAAAGCGGTTTTATTTTTACGTTGCTGGCCGAGGGTGCGCTTTCATCTTGCGCGGAGATGGAAGATTCACTATTAAAGTTTAATTTTAAAACGAACCAAAGACTCACAGAGAGAGTCACAAGTGAACTCATTTTTTTTAACTTCTTGTTTTTGTTTCAGCGTTCGCAGCGTGATGCACAAATATCTGGAGAAGAAGAATGAGGTGAACTTTGACAAGATCTTCCATCAAACATTAGGTGAGTTCCGGAAACGAGATTCTAACCTTTCACGACTTACCGGACGTGAAACCGGACACTTTTCAATTAACTCGTTCGAAGGAGATAGGGAAGGTCGAATTGCAATTATTGACGAGCGAAGGTGTCAATAAGAACGCAAGAACTTGACAAATTGTCGGGGAAGGGCCGATATTGAAAAGTACAAAAGTCGATCCGATTGACGGAAATTAGAGAGATTTCCGATAAAGAGAAAACGTACAAATGAAAAATAAATAGAATGCACATAAATTAAGCTCCGGGTTACAGAAAATGTACAGTTACGGAATTAAAATTTCGGGCACTATTGTTATTTTTATAATGTAAACTCTAAAACAACCTTTACATTAATAACCTCATTTTTTACTCTTGTCGTGTTTATGTCATTTTGACTTACCTATTTATTTTCAAAAATAGCGTCACTGACAAAATGATGACAGTAAAAGGTAGTTTACAGTGAACTTTTTAAAGTGACAGAAAAATACTGTTCGAAATATTAATTCGCAACTGTACATAAAATAATTTTAATTGCTATACTAGGACTTATTAGTGGTCTGTTTTTGACTTTTTACCTTGAAAATTAAATTTCGGCGTACTAAATTTTTTTGCTGCACTTGTTTCGGTAACACTGATTTTCCGCACGTGCTATTTTCGGTAAGTACATGAGTTTAAAGCCAGATTCGTGTGGGCGAAATTTCATTATCTCTCTCGAATGGTCGAAATCTGTTCATTTTCATTTCACAAGTTGCAGCCCTTTTTCGATCGTTATCATTCGGTACGAGAAGTAAATCGGACATAAACACATTCCGGTGGCCGGATCGGGTGGACACTCGACAACAACCTGACGCATAATTAATCCGGAAGGATTCCGGATCTTTACCCCGTCTGGACTTCCGGATGGTCGCGCAATTCTCCTCCGATCGATATAAGGCAAGGCAGTTAGTCGCTGGCTCGAAACAAGAATTACGTCTTTTACATCGCGAAGTATCGAGAAATGAAGAAATGAAAAGTTATTGTTTGAGGTGTAGCGTAGGTAAAAACCACCACCACCCACCCACACGCGATATTGTTATTCCGTAGATACATATGTAATTTATTTACACGAAATTGTTTGTTTTTTCAAGGGGAATTTCTCATGTCTATTTCGTTCTCATTAAAATGTGATTTATTTTGAGAATTGACGGGGCGTTTTCGACCGTTCCCATTTTAAGTTTCGTTTAATTGCAACGTGACTGGATAATTTCGCCGCGAATTGGCGTGTAATGCGGAAAATAGGGAACGAGTGACGAAGTTTGTAATTATTTCTGAGAAATGGACAAGAACTGAAAATATTGATTCAATTTATGAACAGCTTACGAAAGCTTCCATTGATTAGCTACTTGAGTCAGTGTGTTGAGTTGTTTGTTATTATACAGGGCGATTTTAAAGTACATGCAAATATTTAACAGGTTGAACAATAGAGCTCAAAAGAAGTCTTATTTGAATATTCATGGTTTTTGAGAAACAGAGAGTTTTGTTTCTCGAATTAAACTAAATTTGGGGCGCAGCCTTTAACTTCATCACCGACTCAAATTGTAAGCAATTATTATCTTTGAGGGTACCTCTTCAAACTCTATTACATTGTTAAAAAAAATTGAGTTAAAATTAGCAATAATAGGCAAGAAAAAAGTGTCCTCATTTAAAAAAAAAATCACAAAGCGGTAAAAATTTTGGATCTTTTTTTTTTGTTGAAGATATTACTCAATTTCAGTACCTAAAATGTTACCGGCAACGAGTAAACTTTAAGATAAAGTATTCAAAAGGTTCAAACTTCGTTTATACTGCAGTTTTTAGACAATTTTTTCGGCAAGTTTTGTTATTTCGACTATTTCCTGTTTTTCTTTGTTTTTTAGAAAGTAGTAATTTAATTTACCCTTGGTCTGAATTTTTAATAAGAAATAGAAAATGAGTTTCAAGTGCACACCCCAACTGTTTCACTTCTTTCTAATGCATTTCCATTAGTCTTAAGCATCTCTCGAATACCAACTGCCATCCGATTTCGACGTATTTCTGATGAAATTTTAGCGAAATTTCAAACTTTCAGCAACATTGATACTTCTCAGAAATTCAGACATACTTCCAGCAGCACATTCGACTTTTATGGCATTTTCTTGTACATGAACGTAAAAGGCGAACTTCAGCCGTCTCAGCTATCGTTTTTACAGCCATGTTTGTTGTTTTCCTGAATACGCAATAAAATCCGGTAATGCCGTCATTACCTAATGTCTGAAAGTCGGATCCCCGGAACACATATCAGCGCCATCATGAAATTTGTATCGGTTTTATTATTGTGACGCGAGCTGGAAGTGTTTTATTTAAAGATTCGCTCGCTTCGATTTGGGAAACAATACGATATTCAGATTAAAGGGCCAGAGGGTGAGGTTTTGTTTGAGAGACCATTAAAAGAGACAGTTCGAATTTTGCAAGAATGTGATTGAATAAAAGCTTGACGTACGTCAAGGTCGGCGCATTTCGTCCGACCAATTCCGTCTAATTAACCGGACAAGTGTTGATACGGACGACTTGACTCGTGTCGTATTTTCATTTGATCGCGTTCTATTTATAAAACGTTTGAAGCGGGGTTAACGAATGTGCAGTTTTTAATTGGAATTGGATTGAATTCGTCGAGAATCGAATTCGATGGCGGACGTGTGGTCACAAACGACAGATAAAACATTGCGAGCTTTACGGCCTTCGAATTTTGATCTGACGTCAGCTTTTAATAGCCTTGTCGACGAATATCGTTTTATGAGAGCGAAACGAAAAAAGCTCCTGCTTGTGCGACGTCAAGCTCTGATGGCGCGGAACGTGACATTAGTAAATCAAGAACTACATTCATCAAAACGTCGACTATTAATAGGACAAACTCATAAACTTCATGAGGGTTTAAGCCAGGGTGGCTTCAAGTTTTTGCTGAGAAGAATTGAGATGAAAAGGATGACACGTTTTTACCGTCCGTTTTGACGGCGGGAACGATTCCGGCTTTCGGGATTTAAAGTCTAATTATAATTCCAAATTTGTTTTCTCCTCGGATTGTAAAAGTCAAAAGATTGTGCTTTGGGAAGAGGATTCGTATTTATTTTAGGATACGAATGATAACTGGAGTGTATTTGTTTGAATCCTCATTTGGTTGGCAAATATTTGATGGATATTTATTAATTTATATTAATTTTTATTTGTTACAATGTACTTAGTTTTCTGATTAATGATAATGAAAGGACATATGAAAGAAAAAGGTTATATCTTTCCCTTGGTGTATTTATAATTAACAAACCTCCAAAATTTAAGGTTACGTTTGGGAAACTTCAGATACTTATAACTCAATTTTTTCTTCACTAAATGAAAGAGAATTTATTTCTGCATCGATCTGTATCAACATTCCCTATACCTTAGTTTAAAATGATTTCCAAGTTATTTTGTTTTTTTTTTTTCTCAATGGAAGGAATTCATTACTATTCATACTAGTTTTCGTATAGTTTGCTATGGAAATGAATTTCACTAAAAAACGCCAAGTTTTTTTTTCACAATTATGTTATTCTTTTCGCAAATACAAATTATATTTATTCAATCTAAATTTGTATAACTTTGTTTCTCTATTTTTTTTTCTTATTTCTATGGCAACCTATGCTAGACCAGTTGGGTCTAATGAATTTCTTGCAATATTAAAAGAAGTTACTATAACTTGAAAACTATTACACATAGCTATAGGAAATATTAATACAGATCGAAGCAGAATTAAATTCTCATCTGTTTAGTGAAGTTGAAAAGTGAAGAAAAGTCTTGTTTAGAGAATTTGAAATTTCCCAAACGTAACATAAATTTTGTGAGTTTGTCAACTATTTTTGCAGTTATGAATACATCAAAGAAAGTTCTAACCTTTCTCTTTCATATGCCCAAATACGATTTATAAATTATGAAAAATGGTAGAGTTATCGATTATTGAATAGGAAGGTGCAAATCCAGAAAATTTCAAAAGTCTAATTATTTCAAAGACGGCTGAACTTAGGTATAGGCAAGGCTGATAAAGTCTCTCTCAAAATAACTTGAGTAATCTAAAAACGCAATAAATAACAAAGCTTTTTATTAAAAATAACGAAGTTGTTATCCACTTTTGGTATAACCAGAAGATCCTTCCTAAAAATATTTTCATTGAGTAGGTCCTAACCGATAATGGCTAGAAACAAAATTTTAGATAAATAATAAAATGTATCATTGATAGAACTCCCAATACTTCTAATGTGGGATTTAGCCGGAACACCCTGTATAACTAAGCTTACATAAAACAATATTTATTATTTTCATTCATAAAAGGTACCAGAATTTCTGAGCCAAATCCAATAAGCCAAATCTATTTTTTGCGTTTTGCTATTTAAGGTTATTGCCCAGGTATTTTTGTATTTATTCTTTTAGTTTTTCATTTAAAATTAATTGAACTGAACCACCCTTATATCTTTAATTGTTTGACCTGAATCCTACCATTTTATTGCCTGCTGCATTTGTCCGTATTTAATCTGACTTCGCTCCAGTAGCTCATCAAATTAATATCAGTTAATTTAAAATTTGATCACGTACGTGCGAGATTTTAATTGATTGCCGCTTTATCGAAGAGTTAAACGACATCATCGTCGCCTATCCTGCGGGATCGCTTTCATCTTGTAAATTACTATCAGGCAACGACGAATCGGACGTCGATTTGTCTTTAATCTCAGTAACATTCTCTGGCTTCAAAGTCATCGATCCGTTTTTTTCAATCCTATGTGACCGAGAAAACATCCCTCTATTGCTTCGTCTTCATTATGATAATGATACCCGGTGGAAAGAGACGCGACTCAAAGACGCAAGATTGTTCAATCGAGTGTCCTCTCTCGGGAAGCTTTTCCTTTACTTGAAACGCGACTAATTATCCGAGAAGGGACGTTATTATCGGGCGCAGATGGTGGATTTCCTGCGAGAGGGATCGTTACACGACGTTGCTGATTCCTCATTGTGTATCCCGGATCGGAGTTTTTCGACGAAAATTCTAGCTAATTTCGTGATAGAGGAATTACGCTGTTTAGGTGTAATGACAGGAAATTTGCAAATTACAAACTTATTGTGGATGGCGGGTTTGGTGATGGAGGCCATTACGTGTCGAGTGAAGTGACAATTTAATGGGAAATTTTGACAAGTAATTCACTTGGAGATGATTGCCCGGTGTTAAATTAAAAATAAAAGAATTGACTCATTAATTATTGTTAATTATCGGTTTTGTGCATTAGTTGACGTGCACTAACTCACGACACACAATATTGAAACAATAGATGGTGTGGAAAATACAAAGCCTGGAAAAGGAATACCGCAAGGACCAATTATGGGTCCACTATTGTTTCAATTAATGGTCAAACGTATGAATAAACAGTGGAATATTTTATTGTATTTGTCTTGAATGTTCATAAAAAATATAGTATCTGCAAAACCATAAAAAATTATTAACATTTTGTAAATAAATTATTTTTACAAAAACTCTTGGATTTACAATGAAATATCTCAGTCACAGCTCTTATGGAAAGATTCTTGCCTAGAAAAAAAACACGATTCTTGCATTTTTATGTCTGTTGGAAGAAAAAAATTCTATTTTAACAGCTATGCATATTATGCATAGCTTATTTATTGGTGTTTTTCGAGAGCTATTTAATTTAATTCTGTTCTAAATTCTTAATAATGAATTCCTAGGTCTATAAGCCAGCCATATTTCGAGTTGCTGTTTCCCAATGTAAGCATTAGTAGATTGCTTGATAGTCTAAGGAAAGTCTTACATAACATCCACATTGAATAAATTTACATAATTCGTATCAAGCGATACGATTTTTCCCAACTTTCGTCAAAAGCTCTGCACAAAACGAGTCCACTTTATACAATTCCTTAGAAATGAGGAATAGACTAGTTCCGGTAATGCTTCTACAAGTGCTTAAAGAGAAAAACAGCTGAAGTTGAAGTTATTTAAAATTTAAAGAACGAGTTTTATTTGCAAGTTTTAGTCAAATTCCAATTTACCCGATGAAAAATTAATACCCTACGATATTTTTTCGAAGAATCCGTGATATTACCGTGTAGTCCGCCGTGTAAAATATAAAAATAAATATGTCCGAGAAATCACCGAATCGTTTTGTTGGATATATCTGATAAAAAGAAAAAATTGTGCCCTCTGCGGTGTCCGAAATCCCAAATCCCATTTCTTATATTGGAAGTGGATGATGTCGTTCCGGGGAAAAATATCACGAAAAAGTAAGGAAAAATGTCGTCTTCGTCTGTTGACCTCTATGTTAATTGACAAGGGTAGTATTAAAATTTAGATTTTCTTTCGTTAAATTGTGTGAAAAATTTGGGTCGCTCGGAAAATTGCCTCCGGTCCAAATTTTCATCACACTATTAAAAGGAAGTTTTTCTCGCTGAGTTTTTCTGTTCCGGGAAAGTAAGTCATTGAAATTATAGCCGAGTGTAGTTTTTCGTTCTCGCGGGAGCCGTTTCAGTTTGCGGATGATAGCGTGGTGTGGTAGCTATTGCACACTTAAATTGCTTTTAATGTTTAAATAGCTAATAAGTATTAAGTGGTGGGAGCCAAGCAGCCCTTCTATTAAAACTTCAACGTAATACCATTAAACTTTCAAATCCTAACGGAAACCCTTGATTAGCCGATATGGATGCTGGAGCTGTGCCGCATTTACCAAACCGATAATTAATCCCGAGATGATCTTCAAGAGCTTGACACCGCACATTAGTTGATTAGACCTCAGCCATTGCGATAATGAGAATTTTTTGCACTTTGCAACTGACGGACAAATTGAGAGAGCTAATTGAAGAGCTATTATCGACTTGTGGGTAACAACTCTTAACAATTTTGTTGATTGGCGACAACTTTCTCATTCATCAATTTTATTATAAATTAAATAACAATTTTTTGATAAATTTGAAAAATATTTCGTTAAAAATTATTATTTTTTTTAATTTAAATGATTTGTTGTTACCAGAAATGTCTAAATCACTGCTGTAGGTGAGGGAAGATGATCCATTTTCTCGCATTGATTTTTTAATAGCCAAATTTAATTTCACAATCTACTAACGTAAAAACGCTTAAATTAGCCTTCGTTCCGCATCCACCTCTGCGAAAATATCGTCCATTTACTACCGTTTTTAAAACCAGTCCTATCCGGAACCTCGAATTATTTCAGGAATGCTGAAAAAGCAATTTCGTTAACGTCCGTTGTTGTAATATTTCAGCGAGCGAATAAACCGTCGCGTTTTTCCCTCGGCGTCGGCATTGTTTTCCCCGAGAAATGCAAATATTAAAAGTTTATAGACGCACCCTTAATCTTTCTAAAATGCTAACACCTTTAAATGGAATTGTTTCCCCGTATATTCATCGATTCCGTTGTTTTGTTTCAGGTTATCTGTTATTTAAGGATTTTTGCGAGAATTTGTCGGAAGTTCCCGTGCCTCAGCTTCGCTTTTATGAAGAGGTAAGTGAAGTTAAATTGATAAGATAAATGTATGAGAAAGCCGCACAAAATCGAGTCTTTTATACGCGAAATTGAATAGACTAGGTCGACGTTTTTTAGTGTTTCGTCTAATGCAAGTTGGGATTAAATCCGACACAGATGAGCTTAATTGAAGTTTAATTTTGCTTGATAGATTAATTTAAACGATTGAAGTGCGTCACTAACGATAATTTGTTATTGTCTTATTAAATAACAGAAAACTTCTCGATTCTAATCAAGATTCTGGACGTTCTTTATGCAAATTGTATTTTATCAGAGGAAGGATTGGACGGACGCGTGTCTGACCTCCGGGCATGCAAAACAGAGGAATTTTCTTTGAAAAGAGGCCCAGAATCGGGAATAAACGTTATTTATGAGAGTTTGAGTGTAAAAAAATCGACTATAGTTTATGTAGCTTCAACAAGACTGCGATTTTTTATGTAAAAGGCACAAAAAATGGCATAAATCGCAAATAACTTGGAGAAAAAGGAATATAATGATCAATTTTAGAGGGTACAGTGTGGGGCATAAATAGCGCAAAAAAGTAACTTTTTCTTTTCAGAAAATTGTTAACTTTTATTTATTTTTTATTATTCTATTTATTATTGTGTAAAAAATAATGTAGCTAAACCTTGAATGTGTGTGTGGAGAAAGTGTAATTTTGCAGAGGCGTCAGAGATTGAAATATCTGAATTATTTTCCAGTTGGATGAGTTTTGAGCACCTCTTTTAAAAATTCATTGTTCTTTATGAATCGGCGAAACTTTGCACATCCCCTTTAGTCAAACAAAATCGTTTAAAAGCCGAAAACAAATTTCCGTCGGAATTAATTCTATCCCTTCATTGGGTCGTTGCCTCACTCCGGCAATTTTGTAATGGATTTTTATGATGGATAATAAAAGTCGACAGAGGTTGATCGACTTGCCATTTGATCGACTTTTTCCTCGTCATCGATTTCTTCGCAACTGAAGAATTACAAAGTTACTAAGGACGTTTAATGAGACGTCGGTTTTAACACCGCCTCATATAACCTGATATCGTCGTCTCTTTTACTAGTACTTTTTTTTTGTTTACTGCCGCGATCCAGAAATCCAGATAAGGGGAAACATAAAATCTAGATTAGAACTCGGGGTTGCATCGACGTGTCGTGGAAATTAATACTTTTGGCAGTTAAATAAGCAATTTTCTTTGAGAAATGGCTTGCAGAGTCGGAGGAATAATAATTATAGGTGCGAATAAGTAATTGATTGGGCTGCTTGATACTATAATTCGCTAAGATTGACGTGGCGTAGACGAGATTCAACTGTTGTTTTAAGTTGTCGATGCCTACGGTTACAAAACGGAAAACTCAGTTTTTAATTAAAATTCTTTTTTTATAATTAGTTGGTGCATCCCGTGCCTTAAATGAGTTTCGAGATGATTCACTCGGAAAAATGTTTTATGCATGTGTACGACGTAAAGAAAATTAAAATAAATGTGTGGTCTTTAATTATTAATTGTGTTTTTCAATGTAAATTCCACGGATGAATCAGCTTTCAATCAGAAGCCAACATAAATAACGTTGTAAATGTCGGGAATAATCAATTGTGTTTTATTTTGTAATTTTTGCTAAATAGTAATATAGTTATTTGTAATTGTAAGGGGGTGTTTGGGTGTTTGAGTATGGGTGGTCTGCATGTGGCGACATAGAGTCGCCTTTTTGAGTGGTCCTCAGGATGTAAGGGATTAAGGAACATGTGTGGGTCAAGGGTGCAAGATATTTGGCGAGCGTGGGAAGCAATCTTTAACAGGTGGCTAAAATGGTAATGATTGGTGTAGAGATTTGAACGTTAGAAGAATGCTTGGAGCTAATTGGCCCATTTGAATGTGTGAGGGTGAATTTTGTGCAAATGTGGAATAGTATAGCCAGTCTGTAAAATAGCCTGAAGAAATAAAGAAGTTCAAAAGGAGTTCCTGTTGTTTCTTTTTCGATCACCAAACCTATAAAATTTATAACAATTTATCAGAAGTGGGATAGTTCTACGTGAATATCGCTGACGAAAATTGTATTGTGAAAGGTGAAGTTGTAAAGTGAAAATGGGAGACGAGGATAAAACAACAGGTCAGGATAATCAGGTCACAGGACAGGAGTACCTGAACATGGAGGCTATCTTGCAGCTCATTGAGACCGCGGTGAGCAAGGCAATGAGTGCGAAGACGGGGGTTTCAGCGGCACGTGAGATACAAGGTGAAGGATTGTCTGGGGACAGAGGTGCGTCGGGGACGTCGGGGTCGCCCAGAAATCCGGAGGAGGTGTCTAGGCCGGGAAGCAGTGTCGGTGCTTCGGGAGCGGTGGCGTCGTCGACGTCGAGCAGTGCGGGCTATTGTGTAATGCCCGACCTCACAAAGAGCTTGCGGGTTTTTAACGGAAAAGGCGGTGCATCTGGGGCATTGCAGTGGTTATCAGATGTTAAAACAATGGCAGGACGCCAATTTTGGGGCGAAACGATTTTATTAGAGGTGGCACGCCAACACCTCGAAGGAAGCGCATTACTGTGGTACAGGTACCATCAGGAGTCCATAACAACATGGGCGGCGTTCGAGGCCAAATTCCGGGAAAATTATACAGATAGAAGAACGCTTGCTGAAAGATTCCGGGAGATGTCGGACCGACGACAAACGAAAACAGAGAGCTCGGAAGATTATTTTTACGCGAAAATGGCGATGTGTCTGGACTTGAAATTGCCATTCGCGGAATCGAAGGAAATGCTGCTCGCGGGACTAAGGTCGAAGGAAGTTGCGAGATCCTTGCTGACCGTCCGACATGAGGATGAGTGGCAGCTCCTTCGCGACCTTAAGGACAACGAGAAACTAGATGCGTTCTCAATTCCGGTAAGGCCTACTTTGCCGGATAAGAATGATAGAAGGAAGTGTTTCCGTTGTGGTGCGGAGGGCCACATTTCCCGCAATTGTAACACCCCAAGATTGGGAAGTGCTGTATGTTACAACTGCGGCAATATTGGACACTTCGCGCGCGATTGTCGCGGTACTGTTCGCGAATCGCAGCCGCAACGTGGAACTGAAAATATGGTGCGTGGAAATCAGAATGTGGTGCGCGAAACGCCAGCGCCTTATAAATCAAAGAGCGCCGTGAAGAAAATTGACGCGCAATCAGACAATTTAAAATACTTTAAAAACGTAAAGGTGAACAAAGTTGATGTTCGCGGATACGTGGATATGGGGTCAGAAGTGTGTGTGGTCCGAGAAGATTACGTATCAAAATTAAAGCTGCGGTGTGACTGGGATACAAGAAGAGATGTTACAGGCTACGGAGGAGCTGTCACTACTGTGATTGGCTCTGCGATTGCAGATATGGAAATTGACGGTGTGAGCGCTCAGGTGGAGTTATTAATTGTCCCACGAGAAACTCAAGAAATCCCGATAATTGTGGGGCACCCGTACACCGAACAACCTCACATAAAAATTGTGAAGACGCCTACCGAGCTGATTATTGAAAGCTCCAAACAGGGTGAAAGTAGCGCCAATTCACGAACTGTGTTGTGGGCAGGTGAAGCTTCCGTTATCGGAAATAATTTTTTGGGGCACATCGCAGTAAAGACAAATATTCCGCAGGCTACTTTATGTGTAGAAGGTGGCTTAAGACAAACAGGAGGATGGATACCGAGATGTGTGTTAAATACAAGTGATGATGGTAGTGCAACATTACCTATTTTAAATATAAGTGGAAAGGATATCAAAATTACGAAGGACCAAAGTGTAGCGCGAGGTGACATTTGCATAGAGCACACGCAAAGACGGGAAATTAATAGTGAGCCAATTCACGAAAGTGAAATTCATACAGACTTACGGGGTGAGGACGCGACGAAAGTGTTAGAACTGGTTAATGAATATCGCGATTTGGTGGCGCGAAATGCTAAACAAATCGGTTGTACAAACCTAGTGGAAATGGATATTGAGCTAACAGACGATAAACCGATAGTGTATAGGCCGTACCGTATGGCATTTTCTGAAAGAGAAAAGGTTCGCGAGATCGTGCATGAACTAAAAGAAGCAGACATTATCGAGGAAACCGATTCCCCTTTCGCGAGCCCTGTCATCTTGGTGAAAAAGAAGTCGGGGGATGTCCGGATGTGCGTCGACTACAGGGCGCTAAACAAAAAGACCATCAAGCAGCACTACCCATTGCCGCTAATCGACGACCAACTTGATAGGCTTCAGGGACACACTTATTTCACCTGCGTCGATCTGTCGATGGGATATCACCAGGTACCAATGTCGAAGGATGCGAAAGGTAAGACGGCTTTTATCACACCGGACGGTGTATACTGTTTCAAACGAATGAGTTTCGGACTGGCGAACGCACCATCACAATTTCAAAGACTGATGAACATAGTTTTGGGAAATCTACGATATGACACCGCGCTAGCATACCTAGACGACATCATAATACCTTCGAGAACAGTAGGGGAAGGGTTAGATAAGCTTAGATTGTTGTTTGATAGGCTAAGATACGCTAATTTAACATTAAACTTGAAAAAGTGCCACTTTTTTATGAGGAAAATTGAATATCTGGGTTTTACGATTTCGGGCGAGGGCATTGAACCCGGAAGGGGTAAACTCGGGGCAGTGGCCGAGTTCCCAATCCCCACAGATGTTCATAGTGTTAGGTCGTTTTTGGGATTGGCCAGCTATTTCCGGAGGTTTGTGAAGAATTTCGCTATTATTGCTCGTCCGCTAAGTGATTTACTAAAAAAGGGAACTACATTTGAATGGGGAACGACGCAACAAAACGCATTCGACAATTTAAAGCATGTCTTGCTAAGTAAACCTATTTTGTGTGTGTATGATCCAACCGCGCACACCGAACTACACACAGACGCGAGTAGTGTAGGTTTAGGGGCGGTACTGTTACAAAGACAAAAAGATAATTCGTTACGTCCAGTTTCTTTTTACAGTAGAAAAACGACACCGGAAGAAGCCAAATATCACAGTTACGAATTAGAATGCCTGGCAATTGTGGCGGCCTTAGAGAAGTTCCGTGTGTATTTGTTGGGAATACATTTTATCATCCGTACGGATTGTAATAGTTTGAAGTTACTAGCAAACAAGAAAGATTTGCATCCAAGAATTGGTCGGTGGTTTATTAAGCTATCTGAATTCGATTACACAGTAGAGTACCAGCGAGGTGAAAATAATAAAGTCGCGGATGCGTTAAGTCGAAATGCAGTCGGAGAGGGACAGCCTGTATCAGTTGGGGGTTTGCCCGACGTAATGGGTATAAATATCAATACGGACTGGGTAGCGGCATTACAGCGTACCTGTAATGAAGTTAAAATCGTTTTAGAAAAATTAGAAGATGGTGATCAAGCAACGCACTCTAAATTTACGTTACGTAATGGTCGCGTTTATCGGGTAAAAGATGGAAAGTGGCGATTGTATGTACCAGTCGATTTAAGATTCGATATAATTAGTAACGCGCATAGGGAGCTTATGCATTTAGGCATAGATAAAACGGTCGAGAAAATAAAAGAGAGCTACTATTTTCCAAAAATGCAAAATCAGGTAGCAAAATATATTAACCGATGTATTAATTGCTTGTATAGTAAAACTCCGCGGGGGAGACAACCAGGGATGCTACACCCGTTAGATAAAGGCAGTAGTCCGTTTCAGGTAGTACATATTGACCATTTGGGTCCTTTTATTTTAAGTAAAAGCGGAAATAAATACGTATGCGCTATTGTGGATGGTTTTAGCAAATACACGGTACTGAAAGCATTACCAGATGTAGGAGCCGAAGCAACAATTATTTTTTTGAAAGAATTTATATCGAATTATGGGAAACCGGATAAAATAATTAGTGATAGAGGCACAGCTTTTATTTCAAAGTCATTCGAAGAATTTTGCAATCATTGCGAAATACAACACGTAAAAATTGCAACAGCCAGTCCTAGGTCGAATGGGCAGGTAGAAAAGGTTAATGACACTATAATAACATGCCTAAGTACAAGTACGGACGATGTAGAGGGTAGTGATTGGGACGAAAAACTAAACCAAGTACAATGGGCTATCAACAGTGCAACGCATTCGGTAACTAAAAGAACTCCTTTTAGCCTAATCCATACATACACACGCGATGGTTTCACAAACAATCCGCTTGCTAGCGAAATACGCGACTTAAATATACAGTTAGGTACCGGAGAAGACGAAACTTTAATTGTTGATAGGTTAAAAAGAAATGCGGAACGTATGTGCAAAAATTTTAACAAATCGCGTCGCGAAGCTAGGATTTTTAATCAAGGGGACTTGGTACTGGTTCGAGCTGAAATTCCGTCAACCGGTAGAAGTAGAAAGTTAAGTCCAAAATATCGTGGCCCGTACGAAATCGTAAAATCCATAGGGAATGATAGGTACTTAGTGCAGGATATACAAGGTGAACAGCAAAGTGGCAGGCTGTATAAAGGTATCATTTCTGTCGATAGACTAAAATTGGTTAGTGAGGTCGACAGAGATGAATGCGTTTAGGTTTAGGGATTAGATTTAAGAAGCCTTCCTGATATTGTTATAATTGTAATATAGTTGTGATTGTAGAAAATATAGGGATGGATTCTCGAGGACGAGAATTTTGTCAGGAAAGGCCGAATTAATATAGTTATTTGTAATTGTAAGGGGGTGTTTGGGTGTTTGAGTATGGGTGGTCTGCATGTGGCGACATAGAGTCGCCTTTTTGAGTGGTCCTCAGGATGTAAGGGATTAAGGAACATGTGTGGGTCAAGGGTGCAAGATATTTGGCGAGCGTGGGAAGCAATCTTTAACAGGTGGCTAAAATGGTAATGATTGGTGTAGAGATTTGAACGTTAGAAGAATGCTTGGAGCTAATTGGCCCATTTGAATGTGTGAGGGTGAATTTTGTGCAAATGTGGAATAGTATAGCCAGTCTGTAAAATAGCCTGAAGAAATAAAGAAGTTCAAAAGGAGTTCCTGTTGTTTCTTTTTCGATCACCAAACCTATAAAATTTATAACAATAGTGTTTAGGAATGTAAAAAGAAAATAAATAAAGGATCTAAAAACAAAATTTTAAACATTTACTTTTGAATGTGTTTAAAAACATGCGTCACTTTTTCTTGTATACAGGAGTATTGTCTATGACAAATATTATCTCAATAATTTACGCACTATTAATTTATTTGAGGACAATAAAGCTTTAATCTGCGACCGTTATTAATTTGCTTCTTACAACTCTTGGTATGTAATATATTTTATATTATTTATAATTCTTGTCTACCTTTTGTAACTTTCTCAAGCTTTTTACCATTTATTAGAGATATTCTTGAAAAGTATAAATTGGTCGAGTTTTTTCTCTCGTCACTTATCATTAGGACACATCAAGCAGTAGATTTAGGCTACGCCTCTTCATTATGACAAATAAATAGTTTCCTTCGGCTTACTTTGTCTTCTCTTGTTTTTTATTTTTTTCGTTTACTCATCACTCATCAGTGTTGCAATTATCTTTGATTAATTGTAATTCTACTCGTAGTGTATTGCAGTTTTTCAAGTTGGAAATCAAGGACGATTTATTGCTACTAACACCTGTCAGATCTTCTGAGCTTAATTCCGCATGGATTAAGGACACAAAATGATCGCAAATGATCACAAATTGAACTTTGTGTACTTTAATAGAGCTTTGTTTGTTTTTTGTACAATTATTTACGTTTTGTTTGTTTGAAAAAGTTACATCACGAACCTAAAATGTTAAGACATAGATCTTTGGGAATAAATTGGGTTACATATTTCAAAGTATGGATATTTTAATCTCAGTGCATTTATTAAGTTTGCTTTGTTAGTTTCGATTTAATTCTGCAACGCTATCGATAATAATAATTATGTGATGTAACGTAACGTATCTGAGGCAAATATAATAAATAGACACGTGTCGGATTTAAAATAAAACTCGAAAATGGCAAACATTACTCGTCCATCCCACGTAATGTTGTGCTTTTGGGTCACTCTGCTGTTCTCCCGTTTCGGCTAATGTCAACACATAAAAAACCTTCATCATAATTGAGATTTTTCTCGTTTATTGCCCGCCCCTCAAACGTACATTATATACCTAAAATTTTATTGGTGTGTGTCTCTTTCATTTTCCTCTTTCTTTTTTCGTTTTATATTTCCATTCACTCTCCAAGGTCCTTTACATCGAGCATCTTCTAGTGCCGAGTTCATTACTTTAACGGCGCTTCATTTGTCTCTATTGGGACCGTTTTCGCGACGAGGTTAAAGCTCGTGTTTACTGTTTATGAAGGAGATTTGACGTTTTACAAAGCTTGCGTCTAATGTAAACTGGTTCGAAGCCGACACCTAATCTCTTCGCAGCGTATGTCACGTTATCATAATACGTCACGTTAGGACCTACGACGATATAAATTTTTGATCGCAAGTCGTAAAAGTTTAGAACGATAAGAGTAGAGGTTGTTGTAACAGTAGATAAATAAATACATTGTTGTTTTATGCGGACACGATGTACTGGGTGGTTCAGTCTATTTTTGGTAATTTCTAAAGTGCTTGATAAATAATACTGATTTTTAAGTAAAATATTGTAAATTCTATTACTTAACTGCACTTCTAATGAATATTCACTGTTTTTTAAGGAACAAAAATATTTGACGTTTAGGTACAGTATCGTACATTTACTATCTTCTTTTTTGTTCTTTCTGGTTTGTAACGGCTTTTTGTAATAAAGCTTTATTTTTTTTGCATCTAGCGTTTACTATTTTTACCTGTCAATTATTTTCACCTAGCGTTTAGTATTTTTACGTCGCAAATGTACTTAGCATTTGATTTAATAACTTAGCGTTTAATTTGTTCTCATTTTTAATGCAATGTAAATTAAAAAAAAACAATTATTATAAATAAATGTCTACTCATTCATAGTGAAAATTTAAAACTAAAAAAAAAAAATTAGTAAAAAACACCAAAAACTTTTGAGATCTGAAATTTTCATCTTCCCTATAAAAACCTAGTATGTATCGTGTGGAAGCTCTTTTAGGGTTCTGAGGCTTTTCGGAAGACTCATTATCATTTATTGATAAGGTCTTTAAGAATCCCTAGAACCCTAGAGGTGTTATATGCACAATCCTGCATCTTATTGTTAAAGAAAAAAGCCAAAAAAAGGCATAAAAAATAAACTTAGACGTAAAATGGACTTTCTAAATTTTATCTATTATCAGTGTGTGTTGCTATTCTTTTAACATACATTTTAATTAAATTTTGAAGGTAATAATAAAGTCATACAACACTTTTTTTCAGAAGATTTAACTACTTTTTTATTTTTAATTTAGGATTTTATGTTTTTTTTTATTACTAACGTCACAAACTAACCTTCCTTAATTAAAGTAACTATGTAAATGGTTTTAAAAACCACCCAAGTGATGCCAGTGTTATTTTGAATCCCTTTGGATGTGCAAAACAATATTTTGATCATGTACGTATATTATTCTTTTTGTTAACTTTTCAGTTTCAGATCGGTCATTGGAAATTATGATCCTGAACCAATAAAATTACCGATTATAAAATTCTGAACGCCGATTTAAAAAATTCGAATTGAAGTACTAATGGGGTGGTCTTTCATACTTCATAGCCGATCGAGGTCTGAATTATTTCCTCTGCGTCGTATAATATGACTGTTAAATATGAATGAAGGCCTTTGGAAGTCGAAGATGCGGCTTTCGAGCGCTCGTCGAGCTCAGGTACTTGAATTGAGTTGATTATACGAGCCCCCCCGAGTCCGCGAAACTCTCATTAAGTAATCTCCGACCATCCGAAATAAATTCCTTCAAGTTCTTGCGCGCATCCCAGTCGGCTAATTCTAGGCGAAAGTCTCTCATCGATTAGTTTTTTGGAAAAAGTCCAAGCAAATCGACTGTATTTTTCCTGATTACCCACAGAATTAACTTAAACGAGACCGTCTCAGATTCGAGTCTGGAGAGGATTAAACTTCCGGTTATCGTGTTGTCTGTTTTTCCTCTCGCTGATCAATTCCGATCGCATTTTGTGCGTGACGTACGTGACGTTTTTCGTCACGATTCAGGTGTGATAAGTCACGTGTCTACCATATTAACCCTTCGGTGTGTGTGTGTGTTTTGTTATTGACTGGAGTTCGTGGTCCTGCTGCGTTATTGATCCAGGTGGCAGGCTCTTAAATCGTCACCGAGGATAACTCGCCACGTTTTCAACAGGTGTGCATTGCGTCGATGAAATAACAATGCGAATATTAATCAACGAATTTCTTGAAATTGTCACATGAGATTTGATTTTTCTTGGATAATTGGTATTCGAGGCAAGTCTTGAAAGGATTTTCTAGATTTTTCACTCGTTTAGTGTGGACTTTAGAGTTTCCTGTTTCAAGTGAATGAATGATGGATTTTCGTATTTCAGTGACGTAGAAAAATCGGCGTGTGGATTAAAAACAATTCATTAATTTACATTATTGTGTAATGTATGAAGATGGAAACGTAGTACCTAGTAATTTAAGATGGATCTGAAAACAAAGCAATGGAATAGTACTACAAGCTGTATTTTTTATTTTTTAAGTGATGCAAAAGTGATTTTTTTCCCACATAAGTGATGCTAAAAATGAAATTAATTTTTCTCTTTCTACGAATGTAGAACTATTAAGCTTTTAAAAGCTGCTTTGCTGTGCTCTCCGAAAGTAATAAAATGGCAATCGCAATTTGCAGAACAATTCGCATCTATTTCTACCCGTTTATTACCGTCTAGACTGATTTTTATTATTTAGTTCAGGAGAGATCAAATCTCATCGGAAATAATTTCAATCGAAATCTTTTCCGATTTAATTATATTTTTCTTCAAGTGGGGGTAATGTTTTTGTCCAGTCGGTAAAATAAATAAAGGCCGAGCCTCGAAGATCTTTCATCAACTGTGATACACTCCATGGGTGTTTTCTTTGTCGTAATTGGAAGCTTGGGATTACTCTTCTTCGTCTTTTGAATCCTCGAACATTTCATCACTATAAAATGTGCCACATCCGACACCGCATGTAATAACAAAGAGATTTCGTTAACACTGAAACGAGAGTACTGTGTTTACGATAATAACAATGCAATAATGAAACGAACATGTGAAGAGAGAGCGTAACAACACAAAATACTGTTATTTCGTTGGATTACTGGGACTGGATGGGATGTTTGAGGAAACGAAGTGCACTTGTCAACAACTTTTATATCTGATTTATATCGAATGAAATTATTTGATTGGATGGTTTGTGTATTGTCAGTTTAATTGAAATGACAACAAATGATAAGAAAGTGGTACAATATCGCGCGGTTTGAATATTACAATAGAGGCGATCACAACATGTTATTGATCACATGTGAGGACAATTCGATACTTTGAAAAGAGAAGTTACACGATAAGTAAATGTCTACATTTGTCGTGTCACGTTGGAGTATTTAAAGTTTTTAGTGACCGTATCGTATATAAAACAAATTGATCCACAATGACTGAATATGTTGGTAATCATGCTTACCATTAGAGTACGCTTTTGATTAAGAACAATTCAACAATCTTGTGGGGTTGTACGTCAAGTATTTATCATGCAAAACCATACCGGTTGCAGTGTTTCAAATTATTAACAGAAATATTTTCAAATCTGTTGCCAACAGACTCAGTCTTTTTTTTTTGTTTTGCTATAGGTGAAGTTTTTTTGATGACAAATTTTTCGTACCCAGGAGTTGTACGTTAAAGTGCAGGTACAGCTCAAAAGAAGTCAAAATAACTAAACTTGCTTTATCCGAATATTTATAGTTATTTACCAACAGATTTTTGTAAAAATTAAAATGTAGATAACCTAGAAAGTGGAGATTCAATTAGTATTATTAAAATTACATCAACTTGAGGTCCTCAAGACAAAAAAAATATTTTAACACATGTTTTCTTAATCTAAAATTAAGCGAAACTACTATTACATGATTAAGCACTGAAAAAGACCTCCACAAAAAAAAATAACTAAACCACTCTTCAAGTACCACTTTGTTAAACCTTAAAAACCTGTGGTAAATTAAATTAGAACACCTTTAGAATTTTTAGAACCATTGATACTAATAATGGTGGTACCTTCGAGCACCTTTTGTTGTAACTGGTTAATCTAATAAATTCAGTTTCTAAATTACGGTATTATGTCATTAACTTTTTGAAGCTAAAGAAACAATAAATTGTCATTGTCGCCCGACAGCCAGGGGTGATTAAAATTCGTTAATATCGTTCTTTTTTTTACAGCCGCCCATGTTTTTGCATCTTCAGCCACTTTTAACACAATTTTATTTTTTTTTTTATAAGCGGGACCTCTTTCAAGGACAGATTTTTACGTATGCATTGGCGATTAATAATAATTTTATATAAATTTTAAGTAATTTAGGGCCACTTTCATAATCGAATTAAAAGGACTTTAACTTTAGAATGTGAAATTTTAGTTTTAGTAATACGATATTTATCTCTACCTACTAAATAATCTACATTTTAAATTTTGTTAGAATAAATAAAATAACAGAGATATTAGATCCGAAAGTCTTAGGTGGGACACCCTGAAGAGGATGCAACCTCCACTTTGGCGTCGTTTGAACCTTTTGAGTACTCTATTCCAAAGTTTACATTCCTAGTAGTCGGCAACATTTGAGGTAATGATTTTCGGTGGTATCTAAAAAAAAAATACCGTTTTGTGATTTTTTATATAAGGACACTGTTTTCCGTGCCTGTTTTTGCCAATTTTAACACAATTTTGTTAAATCAATGAAATGTAATAGATTTAGAAGAACTAACCTGAGAGATCAAATTTGTTTACAATTTGAGTTGGTACATAAAAGTACAAGACATTTTTATGAAAAGAGATCATTTATACTCTTAATGAGATTAGTATTGATGACGTCTCAAAATCAGTACAATTGACGCGGTGCGTCCCTGTGGCATTATTAGCTGGCACCGCCCAATTTATGTTTTATGATAGCAGCATAAAAATTCATCTGTTTTATAGAGCGTCGGTCGCATAAAAAACCAAATGTGTATTGCAGTACTGTTTTATTTTCGCTTATAGTCAACCTACACAGGCACTGTGTCGAAACACGGATTAGTTAACAAGTTTTGAAACTTGTTTTACTGGATGAAATATGGCGCTAGTGCCGCCATTACCTCTCTCTTCCTTTTAATTTGATTAAGTGATAAGGTGCACGTCTGCAGTGTCACAATCCGGATTTCTTTATGTCGCACAAAAGCTTTCAGGAAGACGTCAATCATTCTTTTGCATCCTTTAGAATGGCGGAAGCAAAGATCTCGACGGTGAGGTCTATTGTGAGGTCGGGGGTTTTCTTTTTGGAATATCGAGAAGTTTCAGGAGATTTTTCGTGGAACAATGCTGACTGTTGTTGATCATAGCGTTCGCCATAAATTTTCAAATAAAACGGCTTATCTCGGGGCCCCTGACGTGTTTGCCTCGCTCACTGCATTTAGATAAGGGGAAAGCTTATCAATGACAGAATCACGTGGGGTTTTTAACGATTTGTACAATATTAACACTGATTTCTGTGATTTGGAGTGGAGTGGTTGATCTAAGATTTTTTTTTTAATTATAATTTTTGTCATGAAGATTATTGTATGGTGTGTGTGAAACAATTTTATTTAAAATGTCAATAGCGTACCTACTGTTTGCTTCAGTTGTCAACATTTACAGAGTAAATAGGAAATGAACAAAAAACAATTTGTTTTTATGTAAATAAATAAACGTTCTAATCCACGTTTTGGGTGTGTTGTGTCGACTTAAATAACTTAATTTTTAATGCGCTTTGTAAAATGTTTTCGAAATTTTAATTTTGAAGGCCGGAATTTGCAAAGAGTGATATAAAAGATTGACCTTAGCTTTCAGATTAGTCAAAACTCAAAAATACTCGAGTTAAAATAGAACCGAAGGAACTAGTTGCAATTCAGTTCAAGTTACAAATAGAACTAAAGTGTTTACTAACAAACCGCGATTCAATTGCGAATTTATTAAATGAAATCATGTTTTTCGTCTGTTACACTCAATTCGCAGGATTAAGTTTGCTGTCTTTCGTTGCGCCAAAAATCCCACGCTCAGGAATATTTTATTTACTTTTCCGAATGCAAAGTGGGGGTTTGAAGACGCGTCTGGATTAGAGAGAGAATCCGGGTAGGTGTGCCGATTACCAAGTTAGTTGCTGAAATTACGTGTAAGCCCGGAGTTCGGAAAGCGGCAAGTGCTCTGATCAAATATGACATTAATACGCCATTTAGAGCACAACTCTCCAGAGTTTCGTCGGTTTTTCCTCCGGAAAAACGTCACGGGAATTTAAACGGCACTACATCGAAACGTAATCAGAAGTTGGAGTAAGAGAAAACCGAAACACGTGCGACGGAATGGAAATCTGCCAGATGGTGGATCAAGATGAAGAGTTTTGAACCATGAGTGGATTTGATGGTTTTGTTGCGTGGTTGCCGTGACGCTCGAAATTTATTTATAGAATTTTCCATGTCGACGTGTTACTACGATGTAAATGGTTGTAAAGAGCCCCAACGGGACTTAAACAGCTCGGTCATTGATATTATTTAAGTAAATTGAAAAGTGAAGTGTAATCGTAAACATCCCCAGTTTAGTCGAATGAGCCGAGCTTCTAATCACTAAGGCTCGGATTATATGCACGAAAAATTTGTAAAATATGCGCATATATATGCACGTATTTTCACAAAAATATGCACAAGATATTAAGAAATATGCTTTAATATATGCCAAATATGCATCAATATGCAAAATTTTTAACAATAAAAAATCAAAGTTGAGATAAATTTTTATCCTCGAGTACACTAAACTTTGTATTTTCGGCATCTTGAACTGTACACGATGAACAAAAGAGAATAAATAAATTGATTTTGCCTCAAACAAGCCATTTCTATAACCTAGTAATTAAGCGTTTTTAAGAAATCTGTACTTTTCAGATCACATGAGTTTAAACTAAAATTGCTAAAATTCATTTGCAAGAAACTACTTATCCGAATAGAAGGATTTATTCGTTTTATACCAGGTGAAATTAAATTGTTTATTTAAATTGTTTATTTCTTAAATTCATAAAATGTAGTGTTTTATGAAAAATAAAATTTTTCGAAATTTTTATTTGCTTTTGAGTTCTACAAAAATATCTATTTTTTTTAAATGACAACCCACTGAAAAAAACCATTTTTCTCATGAAGGTCATAATCTAAGGGATTACAACTATCTACTTTATATTGAATTATTTTTTTTTTTTAATATAAATTGTAATTTTGACAACAAAAATCGAATAACTCAAAAATAAAAAAAAATTGTTTTCAAAATTAAATCATTTTTTTATATTACTTTAATTTATATTAATTATTATCTTTTGGAAACAAATGATTAAAAAAAACCGCTTGGTTCGATACTTCATATTCACCCTGTATAAAACGAATTTAAAAGGAAATATTCAGCAGGATACTAATTTTTTGAGTCCGGCTTACGAATTACCGGTTGTTTTCTCTTTAAAATATTTTGTAATTGGATCATTTTTCTTAAACCGTCCATTTTTTTTTAACATGAACTGAAATTTTTTATCGGAAATTTGTAATTTGAAAAAAATATGCACAAATATGCAATATTTACTAAAATATACACGAAGGTGCCAAAATATGCAAAATATGCATTTTTTAATTGGCTTATTTTAATCAAAAAACGTTAGATATGCATAGAAAACTTACAATTTTGTTGATATACCTCTTAAAAAGAAATATGCATTTTGCATATAATCCGAGCCTTACTAATCACTTTCAATTAGAGTGACGTTAATATTTTTGTTTTGTGTCACTAGGAGAAGTAATTTCTTTAAATTAAATAGCACACATTCAACGTTGCTTTTTTGGTAAATATTTGTTGTCGCATTATCGCAAAGTGAAGTTGCTCGACGGTCATTTTCCACGTCCTTCCGGATGGTTTCGAATTTTTCTGGGAGGTGGTGGTAGTCACACGTATTCTTTTTTTGCAATAAAAGTTAATATCACTTATTTGTTTTTTTCATTCAAATTTTTATCTCAAGAAATGTGTAATTGTCTCGTCCGCAGACGAAATATCTTATTTCTAATTTCGTACGTTTGTTTAAACTTCCAACTTTACCATCTTGTTTACATATCGTTACGAAGATTTTTCTCCTTTAATTATCCTTGTTCGTTGAACCGAAATGTCGTGCCGTTGGTAGGGGCACGAAACCGCGGTCTCTTGAATCATTAACCGGATGTATAGGGTGGTGCAAACCGTACCATCTATTATTAAACGATTCCAGAATTAAAACGTTGACCTGTGGGTTTGTACGCCGTTAAAAACTACTAAATATTTCAATTCCTATTAACGCGCTTTGCTCTTATTTACTATTTTTCTCGCACGGAAATTCCTGTATTGTGTTTTTAATGGGAAGTTCATATTTTAGAACGTAGCGTGGTATACGACTCCGGATTAGTTCGGTGTTGTCAGTAACAAGGATTAAGGAGGTTTTGTATTATCATAAGACCCTGTGGAATTGGACAATTCCGGCAGCTACAAGATATATGGGGGATTTTTGCCGGTTTCATTTTGTAAAGCGGACAGTTACGGTACTGGAACTGGAAGCGTACATTTTTGCAAGTTCACAACTTATTGTTAGCGTCATCTTAAAAAAAAATCACTCAATCGATTCGGTTATATTACGTGTCATTATAAGGGAATACTCAAAGGCACGACGCGACGTGCTACATATCTGAAATCTACCCTTAATGTCAGGGGAGGGTTGTGATAATTACATGGCATACATAGATACGTAAAATCACATAGATATTTGTGCGTAAATGAGACATTTTTAGGGGAGTGACATCATTATTTTAAAATTATAACAATTCTACAGAGTGATAGACCGACAAAATTTTATAATAGTATCAAATGACTACATGCTGGAAAATACATACAGGATGTCCCAGCGAGTTGGTAAAGTCCAATATTGATCTTTAAACGATAAAATTTTAAAACATTTATATAGGAAATTGATAGATGCTAATCTAGTCCATCGCCTAAAATTATTTGCAACTATACAGCGTGTCTCAAAAATAAGTTACAATTCAAACTTGTGTTTTTTTAAATGAAACATCATATGTTTCTTATCATTTTCGGATGTAGATTTTTATGACAATGTTTTTAAGCTAAACTTTTAAACTCTAAGGCCATCTTTAAAGCGAGATCTACATCTTTCTTTCCAACTAAAGCAAAGTGAATGGCAGCATTTTAATTTTGTTTTGCAAATAACTCCTTTATTTATAAAGTTAGCGTTTTGTCGCATCAATGGTAACAATATTTTCTTATCTTAAGACTCGTCAATTGATGTAAAAATATCCATATTTGAGTGGTCTTTAGAAACCCATATAAAGTGTGCGTTCTCCTTTGTGAGTAAATTACAAGTCCTGTACTTTTTTGAGAAAATTTTATTGAAAAAAGATTTAGAATTATCGTGACTCTAAAGGTACAAAACCTTTGTCAATAAAAGCCACAAATAACGTTAAACATAAATACAATTCAGAATACAGCTTCTTTGTTTCCTCCTTTAATTGCCTACAGCAAAAAAATATGGAAAATATTTTTTCCAACAGAAATAAATAGGATCAAAGTGCAAAATTTAGATCCCCATAATTTAGAAATTTTTATAGATACAGTTTTTTTAACATTTTTTTCATGTTCCTGGTTCTTTATCTTTCTTGACATTTTTCTCTGGGGTGCGAGTTCTGAAACAACCTCTATATTTTAATTTGAAGTTAGAGTTTCTTCAATTTCGTTCTGAAACCGCAAAAATATAAATGTTTGCTACCAAAACTAACGCAACCTGCATATTTATCTCAAAAAAAATTTTGTGTTTAGTTTTTTTTTCTTTTCTTTTATATACTCGTATTTTGAAGAGAGTTTAACAGAAGTGATGCATTTTAAATGACGAATAACCTTATCGAGAAAAATTTTTGCAGACAATTTTTATTTTATGTAACAACCCATTTACTTATCTTGACCTAAAGCACAACTCACAATCGACAAACAAGGACCGTTTCGTTATCGTAATTGGGTCGGCCAATAGCATTAAATCGTTAGGTACTTTCGATTGACCCTCCGAGGCTAATTCTTAAGAATGGACGATCAACCCTCAAATCCGTTCACTTCTGGATTTTATCGATGATAATATTAACGGGTGCTATTCTCCTAACACTGTCTTTTGTAAACTCTCGTATTTTAGACAGATAAAATAGTGGACCAGACTCTACCTACACATTATTTCAAAATTTGTATTATAGTCGGAAATTTGTTAATATCTTTGAGTGTGTTATTTTCGAAAATGCTTTTTAATATTCGTATGTAATTACCTGTATTGCGTATATTTATGACGAGTAAAAATAAGCTGTTTTGTTCTTACACAACCACGCACAGTTATAAAAACGAACATTTCTGTTTTATTGCCGAATGAGTAAAATTTAAGACAAATAACAAAAATATTTTTGGTACTTGTAACGGTCAATTGGTTACCAACTACCAAAAAACATCAAATTTTCGTTCAAATTTTTATTGTTTTAAGTCTAATTTCGTTTCAAACCTAACATTAGAAAACACCGACTATAAAGCTATAACCGGTGTACTTAATCTCGGAGAAAAGTGGTTATAAAGCTCTTACCTCCTCCTATAAACTCGCCATAAATTAAACATTCAGATATAAACAAAGAGGGGTATTATTAAATTTATGATTGACGGTTACCTACCAGGTGCACATGTTGCCATTTTATTGACTTCCAAACAATGTTTAATGTCTTACTCATGCAAGAAATCATCGGATTTAACGAGACCACAAATTGGGCTTTTTTCGAGCCGAAATTTCAAACTAATGAAAGTCGGCAGTTTCAGGACTATAAATTCCGCACCGGCATTCAATACAGTTTAGATTCGATTCACAGTCGGCGAATACAAATGCAAATTTAATCTAGTTTAGGGGAAGTACACATGCGCTTCATTGGAGAAGTTTGACACTTTGGCTAAAGTTAAGACGTAATTATATTCCGGACGGAAAAACCGCAAATTATCCGATTTTCTAATTACATTTTTCCGTTCCCCGATAAGCTAATTAATTATTTTATGAATTGAATTTAAGTAGATTTATTTGAATTTAAAAGCAAGCTCATTTGGAAGTTAAAAGAGGTTATAAAAGAGCGCTTTTTGGTGGATGCGCCGGTTCACTTTTTTTTACTCGTATTTTCATTACAGTCTTTTAAGCTCGATTTTATTCAGTGGTTTTAAAATGACGATTACGTTTTATTGTACTGTTAGAGATGCACCAACAGTTTGTTCACTCGGTCGTGAAAATGTTACAATACATTCGTATTTCGGTATCTGATATTTCGCGAATGTAAAAATTGATATAAATATGTATTGAATGCGAATTTTAATATTCGAATATAAAAGAGAATTTTCTTTGCGTAAATACAGCTTTGTTAAATTTTCTCGAACGAAATAAACTTTTTATTTGTTGCCGACTATTTTCTATTTACATTTACGTTCAACTTTGTTGCTGAATAAATATTTTCCATAATTGTTACAGCGTATCTTCGTTAATTTTGAACAATTGAAACTATTAAAATGTAGATAGGTCGAAAATGAGCCAGTTTGTACACTATCATACAAAATTAATGCTATTGTTGGCATTTTGCTGTACAAACAAAATTGTTTGAACATTTTTGTTATTGGACCTTCAAGCAAAATGGGAGCAGTGACTTGAAAAAAATTAAGAAAATTGGGGCATTTAAGTATTAACTATGATAAAACGAGCGGAATTATTACTTTACGAATGAGTAGAGAACAAAATAAAAGGATTAAATTGTCGGAAAAATGGAAAAACTGTCAGAGTTTTTCCGAGCCAGCATTGAAATTTTCTCCATTCTTTGGCGTCTTTTCGATAATTCGATTGTCTCAAGCGTCGCGTCATCTGTGTACGGCGCGATTAAACCTGTCACAGATTGGTCGAGGGAAAAATCGTTGGGAAAGTTCGCGAAAGTATGTGAGGTCGCGGAAAATCGAGAACACCGGAGGCGAATCCGAAATTCAATAAGACTTCCGGCGATTTGATTGTGACTGTAGTTATCGTTTTTTATTATTGTTGAAATTAATAATGGATGGAGGTTTCATGCATTCGGTGCAAAGAGGAAAATTGCTGACGAGATTTTCGGGTCAAGGTTTATCACAAAATGCAAAGTGGAGTAAATTGGATGGGGTGGTTGTACCGTTTCGAAGAGAAGGCAGTGTGAACAAGGCTTCAGATGAGATTAGATAAGATAGGGCTGAGGCGGTGGGATTTAGAGGGGTGATATTGTCAAAAAATTAAACGGGGGGTAAGGTCAAATTTAATTGAACGTAAAGCAAATTTCCAGTAATTTTTTAATTAAATTATAGGTAATAAACGGGATATAGCCAAAAAGCTGTTACATATTTAAGAATACTTTAAACCTTTCCATGGACAATTGTAAAATATATACTTTACATCGTCATTTGTTTTTTTTTGTAAATATCAAATGAGGGTTTTTGAAAAAAAGGTTTTTCTTTGAAATCAATAGTATGCGAGTAGTGCATGCATATTTATTATAAAATAAGATAAAACTGATTAAAACATAAACTGTTCTGAAAAATTAAAAGGTTGCTGTCCTAAAGAGCATGTAATTTTTTTAATGCATGTGGGGCTATAATTATGCTTTCTAGTTTATTAAAAATGAAAAAAAAGTCAAAAAACACTGTCATATGATATACATGATCCGTTCCGCTTTTATGTGCCATATTGTGACATACCGAGTTACCGACACTATTAAATAATGTTTTACAAAATTATATCTTACTGCTAGAAAAGGATCCATTTCTACAAAATTCAAGACTCTTTAATAAAAATTAATTTTGGAGTAAAATATTGCATTTTTTTGTAGAGGAATCGTTTTTTTGTGGCATTTTTATTTGCTTGATGTGTATTTTGCAAGTCCATCGAACTCGTTCACCTCTGCATCGAAAAGAATTGCTTTTTTCGGGGCGGAAGTGGGATGCAAATTCCACTCCAATCTAAAATCCTCCGGCTCTTGTGTCTAACGTTCCATGCAAGTCCTCTTATTTCTAATGATAAACTCATTTGCGAGTTTGGAGCTTTGCACACGAAACTTGTGTGTGTCTTGTGGTACACTTGATCCGATTACGTCAACATGATTGTGATTCGTGTGCTCTTGTTTGCAGATAAAAGCGTACGAAAAGCTAGAAAGTGCCGAAGAGAGAATGAAACAAGCGAGAGACATCTACGACAACTTCATCATGAAGGAGCTCCTGGCACGGTCTCACGTAAGCGACCTTTTCTTGTGCATGATGAGAGGGAAGGGTGTTTCAAATATCGATTTGCTAGAGGCGAAATTGAGAAGCGTCAGCGAATTGTACGAATAATTTGGTTTTTAGGGGATTTTTTTTCGTTGCAGGACTACTCGAAGGAGTGCCTCCAGCACGTGCAGAAGCACCTAATGAAGAACGATGTTCCCGTCACACTGTTTGAGGTGAGCAGCTTCTAGTATAAGATTAATTTCACGACTTTCCTTCTATTTTTTCGCAGAGTGGATTCTAATTAAAAGTTTTTCCATTACTCGCACGCCACTGCTGCTCTAAATATGACACATTCTTGTTCATTAAAATTCAGCTCGTGTCTACTTAGATACATTTGCAAAGTTGTTACAAATACACTTCCTCATTTCTTATTCTTTTTCAGCCTTACATAGAAGAAATTTATAACCATTTAAGGGACGAACCGTTCAAGAAATTTTTAGAAAGGTGAGATAGGTAACGTTAAATTTATTTTTATTTATTTCATTATTTTATTTTTCTTTCCGTTCGATTTCTAATGGTTTTTCGGAGTACTCGTTCATTTCTAAGCTTCGTGTCACTATTAAAATCCTCTCACGCGAACGCCTCAATTACTATTCGCCGAGTCCGTTTCTATCCGTGTAATTCGATATTAATCGCGCAATTTATTTCATCACAATGTCCAGCGAAATTAGATTTAGCTTGTGGATAAGAGATTCCACAGGATACCTAAGCTAGACATCGAACGGTTCTTTTGTACTTTATTTTTGTATCGAAATAATAAAAACGATTTTTTTCTTTTTCAGTGAAAAATATACGAGGTTTTGCCAATGGAAAAATTTGGAATTAAATATACAGGTGAGTAAAAAAAATGATTTCAATTACATATTACGCAATGTAAATTATTTCAACGAAAAATTGTTTTTGTTTAATAATTTAGATGTGTCAAATATCGACATTAATGCGTTATTGCTCTGGAATTTTTGTTTAATTAATTTAACCTTTAGTTTCATTGACGTGTAATGAGTTGATGACACAACAATTTGAATTTTTTGCGTTGCTTAAATTATGATAAAAAAATGTGCATGTTTGTAATGCGAAATTGCTGGAAAAACATAAATATACAATTTGCCGCTTCCTTGAAATTATTATTTTATTCCTAATACAAAAAACGCACCTAATTTAAATAATTAATAAAAACGATTTTATCATGGCTAATTAGATTGATGGAAGTTTCAAACAAAGCAAATAGGATTATAATTATATTAAACGGACAAAAGAGAATAACTATCGATTGTATTGCAAAATTTCAGATATTTGTTATGGGATTAAATTTAAACTTTCGTAATCTGATAATTAAATAACTGTTTTAGCTCAAGATTGATTATCTTTTGATTAAACACGTGAAATTAAAAGCGATTGTTCTTGAAAGTTTACTCATAAATTTTTATTGTCATTTTTATCAGAAATTAAAAATGTATTAAAATTAATTGCTGCCGTGATGAAAAAGTTGCAAGTGTTGCTTTTGAAACCAAAGTAAATGAGTTTTTAACGTTAACTTCCGTTTTACAAAGTTGTTTAAAAGTTTGAGGATTGATGGTTGCGTTTTTTAAATTTATTTTCGGTTTCTTGAATTCCGAAGTCGGCAAAATCGATTTTTCTATTAAAGGCACATTAAACCAATAGGTAGGTAAACAGGGTCTTTAGTGTAAAAGTGCAACTTTCGTTGTTCAAATGCACTTAAAACTTAGAGAAAGCTAAAAACATTGTTGCCAGTTTTACAAAATGAACACAATATTTAACCCTTTTTACATTGGAGTGCTATTACTCTGTTTAAATGTCATTTAGCCCTGTAAAAATATCCGTGGCAATAAATCGTAGGAGGCTTGGCAAACATCAAATCCCAATTTTGGCAACATTAAAAATGTTACAAATGTCAGTGTGAATTTATCGACATGGAGTTCGTATATCACCATGACGACTACATGTCGACTCTAAAAACACGAAATATTTTTCCGAGAATTCATTTTCTTGCATAATTATTTCTGAAAGCGATTTCCACCAGTGTCACGTCCACGTGACAAATTTCCAACGTTATCGTCGCGGTTACCACCGTGGTTTTGAATCGTCGCAATTCGTGTGTTACCTCAATAAGTCACTGCAAAAACTCATTATCGCAACGGTAATATTTTACGAAATGAAAACGGCAAACGACAACGTTTCGAGTACGTGACCATTATTTTATCGAGTCCGACGTTAACTGGCCCTTTTAAGCCACTTTTTCATAGCGTCGAGGTCGTTTTTATTCATTAGGTTTGTTATTGGGGTTACCTAAGTTGGTGTCAAGGAAGATGGTTCTTTAGGGGTTTTGGCCATTTAGGGACAAAACGTAAGTGATTTGTCCTTCAAGAAGGGAATTTCAGGTTTTATCGGGTCGATATCGGTTCTGTTTGTTTTATTTATTTGTTTACATGAAATATTTTTAGAGGTTTGTACTATGAATATTTATTTAAGGGGTGGTTTATGGATGAGGTCGATTTTTTATTCGTCTACAGTAGTACGCTTAAGTAATTAACTCTAATCTTTTTTTATACCCTCAAATTATTCTACCATGCAAAATAGAAACCTAAAAAAATCAAATCACATGAATATGTACTATACTAGGAAAACGATAAATACATTCGCGTTATTGTTAAAAAAACATTACATGGGATATTCAAACAATAGGCAATTGATGAGATTCAAGATACTATTATTTGAAATAAAGGATTTCCATTTTCTGTCGTTTCTATTTCAATACATTTCTAATAAAAATTCAAACGGCTCTTCTTGTATTGATCACTTGGATATTAAGGATAATCCCGCTATCAGTATTCTTTCCGCATCGAAAAAAACTGTTACAATCATTTTTGCCGCTCACGAAATTGATCTACAAAGTGGAAATCGCTTCATTATTCTGAAAAGTGACTTTCGACTTTATTTATCGACATTTGCACGGCCACGTGACTTGATTCTCAACTTTCAGTTATTTTTACTCCTAATGAGCCACAGTTTTTTTTTTTGCTACTCACGAGTAAAATTGCGGACACGGATTTTTAACGCTTTGTCATTCGATTGTCATAAAAATGTAAAACAGGCCTTCTGTGCAACTAACCTTACTTTCGTATTTCTTATTTTTTTCTGACATCTAGAGAAAAAATGACACCAAATCAAAATATTTTTTTTTAGAAAAACACGTACTGCGGGCATTATTGTTTTAGGAAATTTACGCCAAAAATAAGTTTTAACTAAAACTTTCAAATTTTGGTTTCAAACGTTAATCAATAAAATCTGACACTTACATTGACATTTTTTGAACTGACATAAATTTGATGTCCAAAATTCCGTGTCCGTAATTGTATCTAAGTACTAAATTTTTCTCACGTTGGGCTAGTCAGCCTTGCCAGAATTAATGAAAAGTTTAGGTTTATTAAAGTCTGTTTCATTTAATTAAACAATTGTAATTATCACAATTTCTGGAAAAACCGTGCTGTTGTAGCACCCTAAAACTGCGATATATGAACCAGCTGTATACCTGTCGTGTCAATCGTCAGTTATGTTTATAAAAATTTTAAAGAAAGACGATTAATAAGACACGAAGCAAAAAAGTAATTCAAGGCTTTAATTTAAAATCTCAGCAAAATATTGACTCAGGCGCAATGGAATGAGAATAATAACAATGACAATTGTTGGCAATTTTAAATTCTTGATTAACTGTTAACGTGTAAGTTTTACCAACATAACAACATTTTGACAATTGTTTATTAAATGAAACAGTTTTCAGTAACCGTTTTATAACAGTTGAGTTAACAACAAAAATGATTTGTTTCCACAATAGACAATGCGAAATCAGTGTTGTTTAATGTCTGACGCAGATTGTATTGATTGGGAAACTTATTGCAACTTTGAGGGATTTGAGAAATGTTGGATTATTAGCTTCGCAAAGCTTATTATTAATAGAATAATCCATTCTAAATTGTTATCATATTGAATGAGTTTGAAACTAGACTAGAGATAATGTGTCGGCGGACTTTTTGTTATTATTCAAATAAGTCTTTAGAATAGCGAAATTCTTGCATGTTGTTTTTCCCCAACTCATAAATAAGGCTCGTAAATACGTAATATTCTTTTTAGGGCGAATTTAGCCGATCTGGACGTATGTATGTACGCATATGACATGAGTTATGATAGCTGTGTTTAAAGAACTGCAGGGTAATAAATGTCACAATTTATCTCTCCCACATTTTGAAAAAAAAACAAAGTTCGAATTAGCCTCGAAAAGCTTTCCATTAAAGTCATTTTCGTTCCTAAAAAAATATAAGAGAAATGGTTGAAATGTAATTTGTATTATTTTTGCAGCTGACTATGAACGACTTCAGCGTGCACAGGATAATAGGCAGGGGCGGCTTCGGGGAAGTTTACGGTTGTCGGAAGGCCGACACGGGGAAAATGTACGCGATGAAATGTCTAGACAAGAAAAGGATCAAAATGAAACAAGGGGAGACTTTGGCGTTAAACGAACGCATTATGTTGTCCCTTGTAAGCACAGGACAGGATTGTCCGTTTATAGTTTGTATGACGTATGCGTTTCACACGCCCGATAAGCTCTGTTTCATATTAGATTTGATGAATGGCGGCGATTTGCATTATCATTTGAGCCAACACGGCGTCTTCAACGAGTCTGAAATGAAATTTTACGCTGCCGAAGTGATATTAGGTAAGTTTTCAGCTCATGAAACATGTATTACGTCATCGAGGTTTCCTTTTTAAGAAAAAAGCTACACTTTAATATCAGTAGTAGGTACTCGTATGAACAGCAGTACTACAAAATATTATGAAAACATTCGAAAGCCATTTTTAGTAGTACTTGTACCACTTTAGTGGTAAATTGTCAAAAAAGAAACTGAAAAACCTTTCTAGATGGTTAACTATTAGGTACATTATCCATCGGTTAACTTTTTGATTCTTTTTTTTCTGTATTAGTACAGTTTTCGTTTATTGAATTTACTTACCTACAGTGTGTTCTTCTATTTTAATTCATACAACGTTAGTCACGAGAGGGTTATTTCTGAATTTGTTTTTGCCGCAACCCATTATACATATTGCAACAACTTCTTGATTTCAAATTTTGAAAATAATTATAACTAAATCCACGATAGCTGTTATTAGTCTTGTCTCTGTGACATTATAGTAAAAAAATTATCTCTGAAACGATGCGACATGTTTTGTTATGTTTACCAACCGACTAGGCGCATGTTTAGAAGTCGATGATAGACACTTCAAACACCTTTTATATTAACTTAACTTGTTAATTTATATGTTGAATTTTGATTAAATATAGGTTATCTGTCAATCTGACATTTCTGGCAAATTTATCCAACTTACTTTGATTTGTAATTTTAAAGAAATAACATATTTAATTTAGTAGTTTGTGAGATTGGTATTGTTGGTTGCGGCAAAAAAAAATCAGAAATAACCCTCCCGTGAATAACCCTGTATTTTGTAAAAATCATCGAAAACAACAATACAAAATCAAATTAAAATGTTTTTATTTGTTTTAAACAAATTTTCCATTTTTTTTCTCTCCTTTAAGGTGCAAGAGAATGTACGTGTACTTAATGTTTTTCTTTTATATTGCTGAATGCGTATTTGAAATACAGTTTAATTTTTATTGGAAGGATTTTGTGAACATCGGACTTTTGAGAAAATGGCTTTTTTGTCTATTTTTGTTGTTGTTTTCCTGTTCAGAAGAAAACAGAATACATTATACGAGTAGTAAGTGATTTTTAATGTTATATTATCAGAATCCATATTTGAAACCCGCTTGTTTGTATCGGTTTTGCTTTATCGTATGATTACGTTTTTTCAAGTACTAGGTATATTACGAAAATTTGATCTGTTTGGAGTTGTAGGTGCTCTTTCACAATTATACCACGTAATTTAAATTTTCGGGTCTCTTGAAACTAAATTTGAATTGAACTATGAAGACTATGTTAATAAATGAGAAATTATTTTTTTACGTTTTATACATGAGATATTAAGGTAGGTAACTCTTTAAATGATGAAAATGTACATTACGGAGTTTATGGAGGTCTTATGAGTAAGTTGATCTAGGTTATTTGATTTCTAGGATCTTATTTTTGTATTTTTGTTTTATGGAATTTAAGAACCGTGATTAAACCAAACCTTTTTTTTTTTCTGAACAGAATATTGCAAATAAAGGCACTCGAAAACAACTTAGAAAAAACAGTTTGGTCTTCAAATGCTATTTTCTCAAAATCTTACCAATAAACATTAAAAAAGCATTCAAACAACATTTAGCACCCCAAAAGACATAAAATGCACCCCTTTTTGCGTAAGGCGTATTTTGGTGTTGGTCGATATTATTAAAAAATCTACTAAATTCAGATTTGCTGTGAACATTTTTTTATTTAAAAATGTAACTTGTTTTTATTTTAAAGAACAGATTTGTCCTATCCCCTTTTACTCTACGTAACAATGTTAGTACTTTATCTTTGACTTATTTTTCAACTACCTACGTATAATTACTTTAACAAAACCAAATAAGAAAATCACCGAAAAATATGAGGACCAATTGGATTACATTTGATAATATAGAAATAAGTAGAAATAATAGAAAATTTATCAAGTTGTTTTATTCCAAAAAAATGATCTTAGTTTGTAATTAAAAATTGTTAGATTCTTAAAGTAAACATTTAAAAGCAGCACATGAAGGCGAGCTTTAAAAAAAGTAGAACAAAAGTATTGTTTTTTTTTAAATTAATTAATCAGAAAAGCTCATGTTTTTGGTAATTTTAGTGAAAATATTCTTTAAGTATTACGTTTTGAAAGAAAAGGCGCTTAGCGCAAAAATATATTTGATTAAATGTTTTGTAATTAAATGATTTTTGTACAATATGTCGATTTATTGATCTCTTTGAATGTTAACAGTTTCTTTTTTCTTTACAGGTTTGGAACATATGCATAGGAGGTATATTGTATATAGAGATTTAAAACCTGCAAATATTCTATTAGACGAACATGGCCATGTTCGGATATCTGATTTAGGTCTAGCCTGTGATTTTTCAAAAAAGAAACCCCACGCCAGTGTGTAAGTAATTTTTTCTAAAATTTTTTTTTCAATTGACAATGTGATGTATACAGAGGAACTCATGGTTACATGGCACCGGAAGTGCTGTCAAAAGGCACAGCGTACGATTCCAGTGCCGACTGGTTCAGTTTCGGATGTATGTTATACAAATTATTGAAAGGACATTCGCCGTTCCGCCAACACAAAACCAAAGACAAGCACGAAATCGACAGGATGACGTTAACAATGGTCAGTTATCATTGCTAAAAAAAACAATAAATAAAGTTTTGGATTTACAGAACGTCGAACTTCCCGATTCGTTTAGTAAAGAATTGAAATCGTTACTGGAAGGTTTACTTCAGCGAGACGTCGATAAAAGACTGGGTTGTAAAGGCAACGGGTATGTCACTGTCTCAAAATCGTGTTAAATTTCGCTTAATTGGGGTTGTTTAGGGCCGATGAAGTCAAGGAGCACCCTTTTTTTGCCGGCATCGACTGGCAGCAGGTCTACCTTCAGAAATACACGCCGCCTTTGATACCCCCTCGAGGCGAAGTGAACGCAGCCGACGCCTTCGACATCGGCTCCTTCGACGAGGAGGACACCAAAGGAATCAAACTGACCGACGCCGACCAAGAACTCTACAAAAACTTCCCTTTGGTGATATCCGAACGGTGGCAAAACGAAGTCGCTGAAACCGTATTTGACACGATCAACTACGAGGCCGATCGAGCCGAAAATAAGAAGAAAGCCAAACAGAAGAAACTCTTCGACCTTGATGAGAAAGAATCGGACTGTATTTTGCACGGTTATATTAAAAAATTAGGCGGGCCTTGGATGTCGAGTTGGCAGATGAGGTATGCAAAGTTGTACCCCAACAGGCTTGAACTGCATCCGGATTCGGCTAAACCGGAAATGGTCTTTATGGATCAAGTCGAGGAAGTTAGTCCGGAGTTGGTGCAAGTGAAAAATGAAAATTGCATCGTTGTCAGGATGAGGGATGGGAAGATTGTCCTCACAAATACGGTGAGTGGAAACAAAGGGTTTCAGGAGGTGATAAAAAGACTTATGTAGTATGTACGAGATGAATTGAAGGGTAAACCGCAAGAGACTCGATGCTGATTTTATGGAACGTAAAATTGATTTAAAATGTTCGCCGAAATTGGTTTTTTGCAAGCGTTTGTTATATAGAGTAAAGTTCCCAGAAGAGGAGTACATATTTTAACAGTTGAATTCGAAAAGATTAAGGCTACTTGTGCGAAATAGCAGCAGCAGAGCTATGATAAAATTTAAACAATTATTCTTTCAAAAAAGAATTTTATGTAAACTGATTGAAATATTCCGAAAATACATAAGACAATCCCACATCGTCTCTTCTTTTGTTTAAAGGTGTTAAGTTTCAATTCATATTTCTTAATAAATACAAAAAAATCAAAAGAGCGAATGTTTGAAAGTTTGAAACATCATTACCTTTTATTGAGCAAACAATTTTGTTTGTTTGATTACATTGTGTAGATCATCCAATGAAAATTTGGCTTTTAACACCATCTGTTACATATATTTAATTATAATAATTGTTTAATATTTACTTAAATGTTCGCCGAAATTGGTTTTTTGCAAGCGCTTGTTATATAAGAGTAAAGTTCCCAGAAAAGGAGTACATATTTTAACAGTCGAGTTCGAAAAGATTAAGGCTACTTGTGCGAAATAGCAACAGCAGAGCTATGATAAAATTTAAACAATTATTCTTTCAAAAAAGAATTTTATGTAAACTGATTGAAAAATTCCGAAAATACATAAGACAATCCCACATCGTCTCTTCTTTTGTCTAAATGTGTTAAGTTTCAATTCATATTTCTTATTAAATACAAAAAAATCAAAAGAGTTTGTTTGAAAGTTTGAAACATCGTCGCGCTACCATCATGAGCGAACAATTTTGGTTGTTTGATTACATTTTATAGATCATCCAATGAAAATTTGGCTTTTAACACCTTCTGTTACATAAATTTAATTATAATAATTGTTTAATATTTACTTAATTAACTTGAAAATGGCCGTAAAATTCGTAATGAACAATTACACACCTACGTCTCTCACAATTTAATTTATTTTTTAACAGTACGTTTATCCAATTTCGTTAATAGCGAAATAAATTACACGAAAATTAAATAAAACAAGTCAACGTTTACTTCAGTTTGCTTTATCTCGTAATTACGAATAAATTAAGCGTGTATTTGACTACGAAAATGCGTTTTTATTGAGAGTTTCTACAACATAATTGTTTTTCTTTATGTAAGTGCTATTTACAGAAGAACAAAGACTGTGAAAATTGAAAGATGAAAATTATTCTGATTCAACTATTATTTCATTCGTTTTTTTCTTCAATGAAAAAATGTAAATTAGGTGGTGAAGTGGGGAATTTGATTTGTGGTTAAATTAATATTATTTTTACCCCAAAATTTGAGTGAGGGTGGATTGTTATGCATGGGTCAGGTCGACTGAAATAACAGATCACGATCTTTGATAATATTATAACGAACTTAAACTTGTAGAACTTGAAAAAAGCGTGTATTCTCAGGTGACGACAAAGAAGGGGAGCTGGTTTAAAATACATAATTGAATTCAAATTGCAATTTTTTGTAGTGGAATATTGTTACGCCACTGTTCTGTCTGCTTATGCTTATACGCATTTAGACTTCGCCCAGGTGTATACATTTAGCTTTTCCCAGCTCTAAATGTAGGTATAAACGATTTGTATTTCGGTGTGTTTACATACAATTTACATTGTTTTTATTGTAATTTCATTAGGAGCGTTATTCACGATTCATCTTTTCATCGCCTGTTTGTACGTTTCGAACTAATTAAAAAATAATATTTTTTTAACCGGGATTGGAGGAAATAGAAGAACAAAGGAAACGTTTTAGCGTATGTTGCAAAATGCAATTGCTTCTGTTTTTTTGAGCACAAATAACTAAATCAATTATTACGAAAGAAAGGTGTTTCGGGGGAAGATATGTGCTTGTTTCAGGCAATTAATCAACTTGTATCAACATGTACTTTTGACATTTAGATTTCTATTTGACATCTTCTGTTAGAGCAGTTTCAAAGAGAACCGAGACATTTAAATTTCACCGTAATAAATTGTATGTGAGAATAATTGGAAAGTGACGTAAAAGGTGTTGTTTTTGTTGCAGGACGAAATAGGCCTAAAAGAATGGCTTACGTCCCTGAAGTCTGCTCACAAGTTATCTCAGGAGTTATTGGGGTCGATGGCGAAGAAAGCCGGCAAGATCTACGGGACTGATTCGAACAATAAAAACGCGATAATAGCGGCACATCGTAATACAAACGGTAACTAAATTTGTGGAAATATCAAACTTTGTCCTGCAAAAAAATAAAGCCGATGCGGGCTACAAGCGATTTCGCGAAGATTTATATCGTTTTTCTTGCAATGTCTTAGGCACTATTGTTGTTGCTCCCTATTTTTATTTGTTAGGTTTTTTATGTTTTAATATACAATTTAAGAGGAAATAACCGATTATTTATCGTCGCAACATTTATATATTGAGATACGTTGCGGACCTTTGTAATAACTTAAATTCATGACAAAAGTGTATTGTATTATTGTTATTTATATTATTTATGCCAATAGATTTTTGCTTTGAGCAGGTACTTTTTATAACGATAGTTTATCATTTTTTAAATATATTTATTGAGACTGTTCTGGGAATGAGGTGATGTTTGAAGTAATAAAAAAAGAGTAATGCACATTCCATTCGATTTTTTCGCAAATCTAGTCAAACACAGGACAAACAAAAATATAATCAAAACATTTTTTATTAACGGCTGTTTAACCCGCAGTTTCAGGACAGTTTCGTTATTATTTCTGATTTTGTTTTTTATTTATTTTATTATAGTTAGAAAAATTTGTTCAAGCTCGAGAATAGTCGCGCTTTACAGATTTTTTTAACGACACTGTATATTCCTGAACAGAGATGTTCGTCTCACTGGTACCAACACCAAGCTAATAAGTCACTAGAATAGCTTGTATGCCAGCTGCACTATCTGTAAATACTTGCTTGTTTCTTATTACCGTTTAATTTTGTCTAGTATAAAAAATGTTAAACAACACTCATTAAACGTCGCGGAGGATCCTGACGTGACTTTTAGTGGAAGTTGTGATTTATTCTGCACAAAACACTTCTAATTTCGTGAATTTAATCAAATATTTTGTACATTTTTGTATATACGATTTAATTTCATGTGAAACTAATGTATGTCAGATGAAACTTTCATTTCTATCCCAATGAAGAGATTTTCATCTCGTAAATGTAGAAGAATTTTCTTCCATCTCAATGTTTAAAACTGCTTCGATTATTTTGAGCCAAATTTTTTCATCCACAAAGTGTAAAAAAGTGTTTTTTAATGATTTTTATTTTCATATGCGCTAGGCCTTTACTAGGTTAACTGTCGTCAAGCAGTGTCAGTCGTTTTTAAAATACTTCACTGCCTACATTCAAAAAAGCGAATCTCCGGTCATATTTTAAAAACGACTGATACCAGACATGAATTGTGCGTGGAAAAACATGTACATTTTTGTATAGAGTGTGATTTAGATGTTTGTGCCATTGTATCCGGAATTTTTTTAACTTTAACCAGACGGCAAAGAAAGGTTTCGTCAGTCTTGCCACCCCCATCCAGAGTACCGCTTCGATTGGCAGCCATGGAATTCAATCAACTGTGCCAAATAGCGTAATCTGACCGACGGTTGGCAAGCCTGCAAACCGTTGCGGTACTCTGAATCGAAAATGAGATGAACAATCACTAGCATCAATGTTTAGGACAGCAATATAGTTGTTTTCGTGTCTAGTAATTACAAGGTTGGCAGCGAGAGGGCGCGCCCCGATTTCTGCTTCACATTTCGGCCGAATACTTAAATTAACGGACGCCCCCTAGCGCCAGTATAAATACACTTTTTTGTATTTTTTATAATTTTTTAGCACTTTGTACGACAAACAAATCAGTATTGTTGGGTTTTAATACAAACTTCTCGACAGTTTCGATGAAAAACTGAAGGATAAGTCAGTGCAAGTGTAGTGTAGTTTTAGTAAATGTTAGTTATGATGTATTCCTCCATTTTAGGACATCTTTTGCCTGAACTTGGAGCCCTTGGTTCGGCAAAAGCTCAGTTGTTGTGTCAACTTGCATTGACTTGAAGCGACCACGAAGTGACAATCAATGTTTTTTGAATATTTCATTGCGATTTTTGACACATGTTAGTGACAGTGAGGTAAAACAGAGGGCGCTTCAGTAATCTGTGTCGGGAATTGAGATCTCAGTGTATTAATTTTTATTTTTTAGTCGTGATAAAGTTGTGATAGCAAGGAAATTGTTGGGAAATTTGTGTGGGACCATTGATGAACGGGAATTGTTCAGTTAGTTCCCTTAGTACTTTCATTCAATTTCATTTTTTATCCCAACTGACGGATGAATGTAAACTGTTAAAAAAAATCAATACAAACTGAAAGTACGGTATTCTAAATAAATTAGTAGATTGGAACATGTATCACTGATAGAAGAAAAAAATTACTTGGTATCGACTCCTCGAGTCGGCAGTAATTGTGGATGTATAGTGATTATTTAATTAAAACAAAAAAAATAGATATTGATTACCTCTTTAAGTTAGTTTTTAAGTTATTAGATGTCAGTGTTGTACATATTGCATTAAAGTCACGTTTATAGACTCAACAATTCTACATTGTTTATTTTAAAGTTAATAAAAAATCCCTAACGAGTCTTAATCCCTTGTAGGATCTCTACCAAGTTCTTGTCCACCTTTTTTCCATATAATTTCCTTGTTAATGCTTCAAAATCGGCTGTTTCAATCTTAAAAAAACAAAACATACTGCATGAAACAAAACAACAGCAACATTACTTCGTGACAAGGATCGTTTTTCCGATCTGGTAACTGTGCACAATACTCAGGAGCCAAGAGACGTTCGCAGAGGGCGCACAAGCCACAAAACGTTTTAAAATCCATGACGTCATCATCTTTCCAACCAATCAAATCGCGATAGTACTTCTCTTGTTTCTCTGTCATTGCTCTACCCATCATCAAATTCAGCGCACTCTGGATGTCCTATTAATACAATAATAATCAAGCTTGTAAAAAATTTAAATAAAAACGTACTTTTCCTCGAATCTTTCTTTCACTAGTCGCTTCAAGTTCGTCGATTTTGAACTTGTTGAAAATGCAGTTGTATAATAATTTTCTAGGGCTTGTAATACTGACATTCTTTTGGATGTATTGGAGAGGTGTCATAGTTTCTAAGGTCCTGCTATCTAGAGGGAGCTCGAATCGGGCACTAGAGCGGGTAAAAACACGTGGTAAAGACAACCATAATTCTGTATTGACAGGAGGCAATTTTAACTCGTTTTGGATTTTAATAAGAGCTTCACAATTTGTTTTATCTTTTGGAACAGTTTTTAGAGCTTCTTGTAATGCAGTTCGTCGCTAGAAAACAAGTATATACCTAATTACCGAATAACAACTCTCATTAGTTTATTACTTTCTGGTTGAATTCATTATCAATCACTTCCTCATTTAACTCACGTCCCAATTGTTTCAAGATTTCAACATCTAGGAACGAGTCGACATCCCAACATTTTGACGGCCTGGCGGACCTTTTCCCCGTGTTGGGGACTTCCAAAGCCTCTTCAGGGGTGGCTGGTACCAGGGAGGGGCGAGCACTGGGGTTGTGCGAGTCTGGACCAATCGTAGCGACCTAAAAGCGACACCTATGGTTCAGGTTTATAATTACATTTTTGTGACAAACATGGGAACCAAATTTTTTATTGCAAACCTATGATACAAACTCTGATTTTCTATAATTACTTTTCTCTCACCTGTGTTTCTGGGTCAATTGAAGTCTGAAAAGCCGGCGCTCCGCTCGAACTTTCCCTTTTCTTCCTCCTTTTTTTCCCTCTACGTTTAATAAATTCGTCCTCTGCTTCCTCCTCATCGTCAGACTTTTTTTCTTCTTGTTTTTCTTTAGTTTGGGGCTCTTCAGCTTCTTTAGTTTTCTTTTTGAGGGCCTTGACCGAGCTGGGGGTCGATGACCTCGACACATTCGGGTTTGTCAATAAATGTGTCGGCGACTTTGTTTTCGGTGAAACACTTTCATCGAAGCTCCCAACTCGTGTGGGAACTCTCTGTATGCGTATAATTGGTGGTTCTTGCAAAGAGGAACTTCCATGCCATGACAGCGTCTCCTGTCAAAATCACATGTTTATGACGTTTGTTTGACAGTATTTTGTCAGCTGTCTCTATTTGAAATAATCCCAGTGACACGATGGCAAATTTCGATAAAATTGAAAGAAAATTGAAACAATTGGACCAGAGCCACTTATTGCAGTTTTTTTACACGTTTAGTGATGAAGAAAAAAAGAATTTCTTGCAACACTTGCAAAGTTTGGATTTGGACGCCAGTACGAAGCTTTTCCAGCGAGCGAAAAATTTCCTAGACGTGGCCCCAGACACAGAAGACATGAAGCCAATTCCTCATTCACAATTCGAGTCGGAGGAAGGTTGTGACAGTGAAACGCTTGAAAAATACAGAACAAGAGGTTTAGAGGCAATTGGTGCCGGGGAAGTTGGTGTCTTGCTTTTGGCAGGGGGGCAAGGCACCCGTTTGGGGGTTACATACCCCAAAGGCATGTACTCGGTCGGCTTACCCTCTGGGAAGACCATTTTCCAAATCCAGGCCGAACGAATCAGAAGGGTCCAACATTTGGCTAAGAAATACACAGGAAAGGCAGGTAAAGTCACTTGGTATATCATGACAAGTGGCCCCACGGACGAAATGACTGAAACATTCCTCAAATCGCACAATTCCTTTGGCCTTGACCCCGAAAATGTGGTCTTATTTAAGCAGGGCCTTCTACCATGTTTTGATTTCGACGGAAAAATTATATTAGAAGCCCCAAATCTAGTTGCCTTAGCCCCTGACGGCAACGGCGGGATATACCGGGCGTTGAACGTAAACGGAATTTTAGACGACATGCGGAGGCGTGGCGTTAAGTACATTCACGCCCACAGCGTCGACAACATTCTCACTAAAGTCGCCGATCCGGTTTTCATTGGCTACTTTATCGAAAAAGGTGGCGATTGCGCGGCCAAAGTAGTCAAAAAGGCGGGACCAACTGAAGCGGTAGGCGTGGTTTGTCAAATCAACGGTCGTTTCCAAGTCGTTGAATACAGCGAAATATCGGAAGAAAAAGCGCACTTACGCGACGAGGAGGGAAACCTTGTTTACAGTGCTGGCAATATTTGCAACCATTTATTCACAACTGCATTCCTTCAGAGGGTTAGTGATGAATTCGATGAAGAATTGAAGTTACACGTAGCGAAGAAAAAAATTCCTTTTGTTGACGATAACGGAAAAACGATCACACCGGAAAAACCCAACGGAATCAAAATTGAAAAATTCATTTTCGACGTTTTTCCATTCAGTGATCGGTTTGTGACTTGGGAAGTGCCGCGGAAAAGTGAATTCAGTGCAATGAAAAATACAGATAGTGTCGGTAAAGACTGTCCTTTCACAGCACGCCAAGATTTATTAGCCTTACATCGGACTTATATCGAAAAAGCAGGAGGCGTGGTTTCCGCAGAGGTGGAGATTTCACCCCTTCTATCGTACACAGGGGAGGGGCTTGAAGATCGGGTGAAAGGGAAAACCTTTACGGAAACCACAGTTTTATTGGGGGAGGAAGAAATTAGTATTAATGGTGGGAGGGTTTAAAACCGCGAATTGATAAGACTGCTTCCGTCCCGCCTACTTAATTGTATTTTATAAAAGACGCTTTTTATTCCACATGGTCGCAAAGTAATCACTAATCAATAAGATATCTCCAATTTTATATACATACTTAAGCTATTATGAAATGATAATAGCATTTTATTTAATCAAGGATCATAACAAAATCCCACAATATTTGTTTTAGAATACCCATTTAGTAACAAATAAATGGTGCAGCACGCAACATATTGTTTTATTTGCGACATTGTGGCACTGTACCTGACTGTGGCTCCGCCTCAAATCTAAAATAAGGAGTGTCTTTTCTCGAATTTGATTGGTAGGAGCGGGGTCAGGCGTGACACACCTCCTAGATCCCGATGCTCTGGTTGCAGCACTTGCCAATGTGGGAGCGGGTGTTAAAGGTCTCGAGTCCGTCTCTGTGTACCTATAATTTCTGTAAAATGTGACTATTTTGGGTGATTTTGTACCGTCTGAATAATTCCTCAGGGACGCTATCTAGGGCATTTATTTGGATATGTTTTTGATTGTTTTTCTCTAGGGGTTGAAAATTTTCGAATCCGGCTCTGATGGCTTCAATTTCTTCAGTTAATAACAAGTTTTTGCCCTCAGTGGCCTAAAAGATTTGTGTTTTTTTGCTTTTATAACTTTTATGTTTATTGTTACCCAAGAGTCTTTCACTCTTTTTAATAATTCCTTTGCTTCGTTATCTGTTGGATGATTGCAAAGGAGTGAACATCCGTATGGATAAGGGTTGTAAAGTCCTGCAAAGGGTTTAAGGACGAAGGGTGCAGAGTGTGCAAATGCCCGCAATTGAATCGTAGATACCTTAATAAGAAATTGATTTAAGGATAAAGCAATGATTACTTACTTTTTGTGCTCTGTAAATCTTTTTTGTAGGGCTTGCTATTAAACCAGTTCTTGATGTTTGATTCATTTTGATTAACTCAACAACAAACATCGATTTAATAAAGTTATTGACTAACGCCCCTACTTTCCTAACACGATGAAAACAACACTCCAGTGTCTTTTTGACGGATGTTTTAAACACGTAAATGTTATTGACTTATCGATTTAACTCAAATAAAGCGAGATGGATAACATTTAATACCACTACTTTATTTAATTTAAGAATGCAAGATACAATTGATAACTAAAAATTTATTCTCTAATGTTCATCCTCGTAACCATCAGGGAGAGCATTAGTGTGGGGGTTGTGGAACAAAGAGCGGGTTCCATCACCCCACGGGAACCTCTTAGTTCTGATTCTCAAATACTCATACTTGACAAACGGTGGTCGTTCATGGGGCTGATTGTAGTGGGCCAAGTAGCAGTTTACAGCACACAGAGCGATTGCTGGGAATGCTACAAAGAATGTCATGTTCCTCCAGATCTTGTAGCCCCCTGAAATGACACGAACCTGTTATGTAATCTCTGCTAACCTCAAAGTAATTTTTCGCAAAAATTATCTCACAAATGATTTATTACCTTCATGACCACCGGAAACAGCAGATGGCCCTTGGACCTGAACGGCCCTTCGAGCAGAAGTTTGCAAAAATCTCCGAACAGAGTGGTTGATAAGAGCGGCCATTTTTCTTTTCACTGGTATTTTGACGTTTGAATAAATAAAATCAAGGCTGCCAATCGACGTACATAACCTTCAAAGCATTTTTGAAAAAGTGTTTTATTTTTGGGCAAAATGGCACAAGACAAGGTTTCAGTTGCGTCAGACTGTGAAACAGAAAAACAGGAAGCAATGGCATTTTTGCGCGAACGGTATTTATACTTACTTTCAAGTTTATGTGGTAATTATTATAGAAAAAAAAAATGTTAATTTGTTAATTGTTTTGTGATAGTTACAGGGGCTGGAGATTGTGAAATAAAAATGTATGAAAACACGAATGTAAAATGCCGGATAAAAGCGTTCGATTCAAATTTTGAAAATATTATTGTTGAGGATCTGCAAACACCCATGCCTATCCCGATCAATAAGGCGATTTTGCGGACTAATGATTTAATTTCAATGAAGTTTAATTGTGACTATACTGAATTAATTAAATAAAACATTTTACCTTTTTTAATTTTACAAACTCTATATTTATTTTGGTGCCATAATTTTCTTTGTGTTGGTAATTGAGAGTAATAAACATAAACGTCACTTCACGAAGAATGTCTCGAAAAAATAAAATGTTTTAATTTGACCTAAATTTGTTAAAATTGAATTCGTCTGTGGAATCCCAGGTTCCCAATTTGCAGGTAGGTTTAAAATATCATCAAATTTCCTCATTTTTACAGGTTATTTTGACTGAATTGTGTGTATCGTAACACCTATAGTTCACCCGTTTTTTTCCATAATTTCTTTTATTTTACTTAAATTACTTAATTTAACTCTTTATTACTACTCAAATATTGTGAATTTGTGGATGGTTCATTGATTTTTTCAAATAAATATCAATCGATAGGTCGTCTTGTGTTGTGCTTGTGGCGGCAAATTTAAATTTGTAAACGGTAAGTTTTACTTAACCGAAATTAAAAATGTTGCGAATAAAAGGCCAATATTTATGTGTGAATTTTCTTTTACAGACAAGTGATTTAGTTAAGAAGTGTTTAGTGAATTGTGATAATGGAACCCATCGCACCGGGCACCGAGGGTGATCCTCCTGTTAATTTTTCAGCATCGACGAAACAGGTAAAAAGTAGTAACACTGTTGTTCTTACAATGTTTTCGGTATCTGTTTTGAGGATTGAGACTTCAGGTAAGTATCTTTAAAATTTGAAAAGTTCCATTGGAACTACTTCCCAAACAAAAAATACATTTTGTGGGTGATCTGTGGTTGTTCTTATTTTTTTCACAACGCATAATCAAATTGTGGCTTTTCGCCATGATTTAGTGCGTGTAATGTGCCAAAAATCAACTAAATTTCTTTAATTTTTTCAACAATCTTTGTTGAAAATACGAAAAGAAATGAAAATTCTGTAATATTATCTATTATATCATAAAGCATTGATTCGTTGTACGGTTAAGCGACTTTATTAATTGTTAATCTAAATCGAAAAATCTAATCCAGATTGTAAATCTTTCGTTTTCCAGGAGAAAGAACGTGAACGTTTACTAAACGTCAAAGCAGTTCTCCCAAACGGAAATTATGGAAATGTTTTCGAATTTAAATATATCAACGGGACTGAACATTGGTATTGCAATGCTTGCGCCTGTCCAGTCATGGGATGGGTTTTTCACCATGAAACTGGAAAACGCCATTCCATGGCTCTTGGGAACCAAAATCCAGATAGGTTTCCTTCATTACAAGACGTGGAGGAAGTGCCCACCATCCAGATAGCGCCAGGAGAACCAGTTCCTCCAGGATTTGAAGGAGAAATTGAGAAAGTCGCTCTTATTCAAGTAATGTTTCTCAAAAAACTTCTATAATAATTAAAAATATTTATTAAAGGAACGTCTGGATGTTTTTAATGTTGGCCCTTTAGTGGCTCTGGAATATCTCTTAGAATTGCGCGACTACGATTCAACAAAGGAACCGACTTATTTGTGTATTTTGTGTGATAAAAAAGGCGATCCGAGGACCGTTTTAACACACCTTGCGAGTTACAAGCACATATTACAGGTAAAAATCAGAAAACATTATTTTTTGCTAAGTATTTTTTTCAGTATTTGCAAAAACACTTTCCAACTTGTTACCGAGCTTTAGCTCCTTATATGACTAAACAATATAAAAGAAACTGGCAAATAGCTTTACATGAAATTGCTGAAGCAATTGAAAAGAAATTTGGGCGTTTGAAACCGTTACCAGTCGAAGCTGATAAATACGAGAAAGATCCCGTCCATTATTTAGAATTAATAGCCAAAGGCCGTCATTTTTCTGAATTGTCGGGTCATACGTTTGAAGAGTTAGTCAATAAAGATGAATTGACAAGAGTTCATGATGGTATTTATCTATGGCTGATTTTTCGGTGAAAAATTCAATTTTTTGGTTCCAGACGAGACCGATAAATTTTCTTATAATAAAGCAAATTTGCCTCAGACAAGCCAGAAGAAGAAAAGTCCCTCACCTCCTGTGGTCGCCAATCCGATTAAAAAGATCCGAATTGCGAATCCGCCTCCAGCAGCTGCCGGAAGTCGTCGTAGGTCACTTTCTAGCGTTTCAAGCGTGTCGAGTAGTGATCTTAGTGACTATGATGATCCTAAAAAACGTTCTTATAGTCGAAGGACAAGATCGAAATCGCCCCCACACCGAAATCGGAGCCGTAGTCCGTACAGTCGGAGGTAAATCGACCAATTATTCTCCCTTGTGTTTTATTTTTGGTTGTTTAGATATGAAAGGAGGTCTCCACCGCGGAAAGAAGTCTATTATAGAAGGGACGACCGGAATGAGCGACTTATGCCATGGGAAAAACCGAATTATCGGCGACCCAAAACCGAAAATCCGCCTGTTAAAAATAAAGTCGATAAAATGGATGAGTTTAAAAAATTGTGTAAGGCTATAGATAATGACATGGAGCGGGTTTTGAAGAATCATAAGAAGAATCCAGAGAAGCATCCTCAGTATAATGATGAGTGGAAAAAATTCTGGAATAATAGATATAAGGAGCTTCAAGCTGAGGGTAAGGATGTCTCGACTCATGACTTTAAACCTGAATGGATCGACTTTTGGAACAAACGCATGATCGAGCTCCACCACGAAGAAGTCAAGTTGAAGAAAGATGCTTTGAGGAAACGCCTAGGTCTTCCCGAAGAACCCTCACCCATCTGTTTCAAAATCATGGGAAAGAAGAAATTCGAGCCGAACAAGAATAGTCCGATGAGTAACAAACCAGTGCCACCTTCAGCATTACCTGATAATGATCCTGAGGTTATAGTTATTGATGACAGAGACGATGAGAGTAAGAGTTCGCGACGATCGCATAGTCCATGGGAGGAGGAACCTGTGAGGAGTAGTTCTCGAATATCACGTGACAAAAGTCGGGACGGTTCCAGGGATAGGAGTCGTGAAAGGATTGAACGGACGTCACGCGAACGTTCGGTGCGAAGCCCACGACGTGATAAATACAGCAGAAGTCCCAGAGACAGGTCACGAGAGAGAAGTTGGGATAGGGATTACAAAATCAAGGATTATAGGAGGGAACGGATTAGGATCGTCAGCGAATTGCCGTGGGAACGAGACCGCAAATCTTACAGGAATGAAATTCCTAGTTATTACAAACCACCAGCTGTCATGCGTGATGTTACAAGAGAACCGGTTTTGACTCCTCCCCCTGTTGCGCCGGTCACCGAAGAGGAGGATGACGGGGAAATTAATATCGTGGCTGTTTTACGACTTTTAACAGCTCTTGAAGAGAAATTAGGATCACTAGGACCTAAAGTTATCGATTTATTAGCGCAAGCACTTGCTATGGAAAAGAACGAAGCCAATAGTTCGGAAAACTTGCTCGATAATGAGATTAATTGTGTGATGTTTGAAACGGTTAAAGAGAAATTGAAAGGTCAGCTATTGGCCGGTTTGGTCGAACCAATTCAAGAGAAAGCGTTCAAAAATGCGATCAAGAAAACCGCGAGTTTGATACATCTCGCCGGCGAACGCAAAAAGGAAAAAGAAAAGAATCAACCGAAAGTTGATCCTGTCAAAGTCCCCGGAGTTGGGACTGTTGATAAGGCTGCAATTGCGAGACAAATCGCTAATGCTTTAGTTTTGCAAGGCAAGACTGATGTGACTCAAGCTGAGCTTGAACAGTTAATAAATGCAGTAGTTGGAATGGCGGAAGCGTCCAGAAATTCAAATAAACCGATTACAACTGCCTCATTCCTGGAACAAATTACAAAAGCTGGAAGCTCGAAAGAGAAAACACCACCGAAAGAAGTTAAACCTTCTGTTCCGGCTGTAACCGAACGCGTGACGAAAAGTCCCGAAAAAATGACCAATAAAGACATGGAAGGATTGTCCGATTCTGATTTGCAGACCCTTCTCCAGAATTTCAAAGATCTCTCGACGGAAGAACAGCACAGTTTGATCAACTATTTGAAGAAATTAGAAGCCCGTGAACCGGATCGAGTCGAGCGGTTACGAAAGTTCGTAAATCTGGGTGGCCAATCTCGTGAAAAGCCCGAAGAGAAGAAAACGGGTCGGGAAAGTCCGTTTTCAAATCGCATGGGAAGCGTCAATCCCAGTGTCGAGGAAAATCGGTTCGAATCTGAAATTGAAGAACCGAAGAAATTTGAAGAGACGCGCCCCAAACTCCCGATTGATTCCGATGAGGAAGATTACACTTTCGAGGATGTGGTCAAAGCGGCCTCAAAGAATGTCAAAGAAAAAGAATTGGAGAAAGAGCGGGAGATAGTCGAGGAAAGTATGAAGTTTGAATCGAAGAAAGAGGATTTGAATCTGGATGATACTAAAGCCATAATTTCGAACATTATGAGTAATATTAACAAGAGTGATGTCGCTCAAGGTAATCTTTTGGGATTGGGATTGGGTAGTGGTCAAGGTTTATCAGTGAGTTCGGCCGATTTTGCTAAAACTTTAAATAGTATTCCGGTGAATATGGCCAGTCTTGCCAACATTGTCGGTAGCGTACAAAGTATGACAAAGGCCAGTATGGCGCCATCTGTAAATCCGCCAATGAATGTTCCCAAGAGTTTTGAACCGGTGCAAAGTAACAACTTTGGTGGGTATGGGGGCCCGCAGGAAAGACAGTTTCAGGGTCAGGGATATCAAAATAGACCTAACATGCCATTTGGAGTGAATTATCCCCAAAATCCATATCAGGCACGGCCAAATGTTGCTTATCCGATTGATAAAAATAAGGTGGCTTATCCTAATTACGCCATTTATGGTCAAGGAAACCCACAAGGACCCCCTCAAAGGCCGAATCAGCCCAGCTTTGGTAATAACCAGTTCGGTAATAATGTTAATAGAAATAATTATAACAGATGGTAGATTAAGAGTTTATATCATCTTAATGTAAGGCTTTTTTATGTTAATTTATGTGTAAGCAATAGTTATGAAGATACATTCGCGCAGAAATTATGAATAAATGATTTTACTTAAAATTTGCAAGTCTTGATTAGTAATTTCCACTTGTGATGTACAAGTGTGGACGGGCAATGTCTTATGGCATTTGATTCTATTTTTTTAACAAACAAATGATTTGGTTGTTTTTTTAAACATTTATTCCCATGTATTTAACAAAATATACAAATGATATAGCGAGAAACAAACGGCTCCAAATAAAATAACCATTTGCATGTATTTCATGCTGGTACAGTATAAAATAATATCCATATTACAGCTCACGGTATACCATTAGTGAAATCGAGTGTTTTTTTAACGATGTGGACCTTACGATTTGATAAGCAAATAATGTAACAGTGTTTATCATAATTGATTGACAGTTTTTTAAAACCTTCTTCAAAGGCAGCTTTATCAATATGCGATGTTAAATTGATCAGTCCCATAATAACCACAGCGGACTTTTCATCATTTTCCAAGTCGCCTGAAGATGATAGAACAGCCCCTTCTTCATTTAGTACCAGATAACCTGTTTGGCCCGGAATTTTATCCATTATAACCCTATCACAGTAACAATATACGTAAATAAAATACAAACTTAATTTTATAACTTACTTCCTTATTTTAGTCGACTTATAAGTAATTTCATGTTAAATTCACTCTTTTTGTGTCTAGGGGAATCAGATGTTTGTCAATCAAGGTTTTGTCAACTGTGGCTTTGACAGTTCTCATTAGATCGAATTTTCAGTAGTTCGAAATAGCAGAGACGAAATAGATTAAATAAAACAAATAAAGGATAAAATGGCGATATAATTGTTGCGTAACAAAAAGAGGATATAGCTCCTAAAATTAGTTGTAAAAAATATGAATCACAATCTAATAACAAAATAAAAGTATGATTAACTAATATGAGAATCAATGAAGTGTTAATTCTAAGTCATATAATGAAACACTAACATAGCTTTACAATCAAGGAGGCTGCGTGCGATATCACCCAATAATAGTCATACACATCTTCAACTGCCATTAGCTAAGCCTCCTACATCTACAATTAGCCTTATATTTTTTGCTCTTACAGAAAAGTAACATGTCCCATGGTTAAAAAAAAACACTGATCAAAAAACTTAATACTGGAAATAAAAGCACGTCAAATGTAATAATGCAACTGAAAAACCACGATACGTTTAGTGTGAGATTCACGTCGGGAATGTCCTAGTTATATCACAGATTTTTAAAGCAGCGAATTCTGCCGAGACGCGAACAAGATGTTTAAAAAATAAAAACATAACAATAAAAAATGGGACAAAGAGTAACAATAAAAATTGGCAGTACTGTTTAATTTTCGTTTACACTAAGTGACTAGATTTCAGCACAAACGCGAGAACTTTTCGATTATTTCTGTAAGCGGTAAAATTTCTTCAACATGAGCTGGCGGTTTGGTTTGCGCCCGAAGCACACTCCAATCGCGCATTTTCAAAGTATATAAAATAACGTTGGACTGATCACATAGTTTCGAATAAACGTTGATTAAACCTCGGTAATCGTACTCCAAACCTGAATACGTCTCCCCAAACAAATTCAGATTTATTTCCATTGAGCGCATGTATAGTTTCTCGGCGTCGTGATGGCGTTTCATGTGATAGTTATACAACGAGGCTAGATGCCCGATACTGAGCCCCACCTCATAATCGGCGCTTCCGAGTAACTCTTCTTTTATGGCAATTGCTTTCAAATGCATTTTCTCCGCTTGTTCGTACTGACGCATACTTTGATACAAACGTCCCAAATTGCCGTAATGCTTTGCTGTTTGGACGTTTTTCTCCCCAAAGGCTTTGCCAGACAACTCCAAAGCCGTCCGATGCAACTCTTCAGCTTCAATCAAGTATTTTTCTTGTAAATGCGAATTATTTCCCTCACGCATATCCAAAGCTATTTCTTCAAGGATGAGAGCCTTTACTCGTTTCGCTGAAGCCAGCATTAAGTGGTTATCGGGGAGAATCCGTTCCATGAGACGAATCGAACGGTCCGCATTTTCCCTTTCAATCAAAAACAAAAAAAAAATTAGTCTACGCCACTGGAAAATGCAGTTCAAGGTTTGCGGCCCTGTATTAACGTTTAAATAATTTTACCACAATTATTGAGTAGAATTTTCAACAAAATTATGTTAATCTTATATTGTATTTTAAAACTTAGCAAAAAATAAAATTACAAAAAATTTATCCAAGTCTAAGGTGGCGTAAAATTATTTTCCTGGGGTTGGCACCGTGATGTCAGCCATCTTTCAATCAAAATTTAATATTTTTTTATAAATAATTTTTCAACAGGTGAGATTAAATATTTGCAGCGAATAATAACGGTGAATAAATAAATTACCTTGCAGCATAGAACCTCCCAGAGCTGTACTCATTGACATAGAGAGCATAAGCCATATCTTCGTGTGCCAAAGCAAGATGAATATTATTTTTTTCAAAAACGTTCATTCTGATTTGAAGCGATCGTTCATAGACTTTAACACTTTCTGGAATTGAATCAAAATTGAGTAAATAAAATCCATAATCAAGCAGCGTGTCAGAAAAATGGGGATGACCGTCACGTTCATAAATTTCCGATGCTAAATTAACAGCTTGTCTTATGAGAAGTCCTGCTTGATTAAAACGTCGTTTGACTACGCAAGCTCTTGATGCTTGTCTTAACACTTCAATGATGATTCTACAATAAAATTATTAATACGTGAGTAGCAGGTAAACAAAATGTTACCTTGATGGAAGTTTGTCATTAAGTAAGACTAGTGCTTTTTTAGACCAAGCAAATGACTGTAAACGTGAGAAAATTAGTGAAATTTGATAACGCGTCATAAAGACTGTGTTACCTCATCATATTCACTACGATGAAAGTATAAAGTTGAGAAATTTGCATAAAGGCCAGCTAAGTTAGGTAAAGCGTCCAATTTTTCTAATTGTTTGATCACCTTCTGCGCGGAATTGAACGTATTTTCGGCCGCTTTGAATTCGCAGTAAACTGTCTCAGCGTAAATTCGCCTAAAATGATTTCAAATGAAGTTTAGAAAAAGCAAATTGGGGGAATTACTTGTGATAGCACTCAAGGCATTTTTTCAAAATCTCCACGCTTTCTGTTTGTTCTTTACACAAGTCTTCTGTTATTGTCAAAATCTTAATGCTATAGTCATACCAGCCCCCTTCATTGAAGAAGCTACCAATTTGTATGCCTACACTTATAGCTCGCAAGGGGTCCTTTTGCAAGTAACTTGAAAAATCCTGGATTAATTCGTCAGGAACGTTCGATCCGTGATTAATTAAACCTTGAAAACTCTTCAACAACTTGACGCGTTTATGTTTAACGTTCAACATTCGAATAAAAACTTCCAGTTCACTGAATTCAACAGCAAGAAGGCACGCCCGTTTTTCAGTGAACATCTAGAGTGATCCAATTATTTAATGGAGTTGCGATAAAACGCTATACTTACTGTATAATAAAAATCAAAGAGGACATTGTCAGGCAATGATCTGAACTCTTTTTTACAAAATTTACAAACAGTAACACAATCTTTGACAGCTGCTTTCACACAAATTGCGTATAACGATGGAGGACTTTTCATTTTTAACACGATTCCACACAATATTGAACTATTTTTTATTTGCTAATCACACATTAATGAAGCAGCTGATATAACTCCAAATAACATTGACCAGCTGAGATATAAACACGATAGATTTCTGTTTTATCGACGTGACACATACGTCAAAACAATCGATTTTGAAATAACAAGTTTATTATTGTACAAATTACAAACGTTATAGTTATTTACGATATTATACAAAGATTAAATGAAAACAAAAATAACATTAATAAGTAAATATTGGTGACTTATATTTTATAAGGTGTAAAAAACTATTATTTGGGGCGAATTAGATTTGTTGGGCACTTGAAAAATCATAGCTTGCTGCTTGTGATGTGTGTGGGACGTTTCTATCTATGTCTTCATAACTAGATTGTTGTGGAGTTTCCCCAAATAAACCTGATAACGCCCCTGCAAAAAATTGTAACATTCTTTTGTTTTTGTTATCAGTTTTCCAAACCATTGGATCCCGTTCTTTCTTCAAGATTTTTAATCAAAACAATGCTACTGAAAGGACGAACAATTAAATGTAGGATGCACATTGCAGCAGAAAATTTTTCTCTTGCTGATTGTGCTAAAAAATCAGTTTAATTAAATTAACGTAAGACAAAAATAAAACTTACAATCGCTTGGATAAGACATTACTAATAGTAAAATGTCTAAAAATATAGAAACTCCGTTTACGACAATGGCCTAGAACAATTTAATTTAATTAAGATTCAATGATGATTCACGCTTTTTACCAATTGCAAGGGTTCCTCATTTTGTGGTTGAACAAGGCTCCATACCAGGAAAATAATAAAAAAGAAATTATAAAATAAATAGGCTGAAGTGCTCCAAAAACCCATTGAACTAAGGGCGATAAAAACAAAATGTGATAAAAATATCACCTAAAATATTACGAAATAAAATAATGATAAAAACGAACTTTGTACGTACTTTTAAATTAAAATTTCGTATCTGGGGTAAAGCCGGCATTTTGCGTTTAATCTTGATTACTCAATAATAAAATAAAACGAAGATCCAAAATAAACGTTCATCACTTTTTGACATCGATGACATTTCTGTCAAAGTGACCGCCAGCACACCAATATCAGGCAAATTAATTCCCCAAATTGTTAAAAGTTGTAATCAACTTTTTTGCTTTATTTACGAATTAAAAGCAAGTTAAAATTGAAAGTAGAACAATTTTGTAAAAGCAAGAGTATGGCTTTATTTAGAAAATTTGCAATTAATTTTAAACTTGTAAATTAAGTACATCTACTCAAAATTTCTTGGCCCGGGAAACTAATTTGTGTCCCCGATCGTGTGACACTGTCCGAGGCGATAAAACATGCACTTCTGAGGATATTTTCCATTGGTAAATTGGGATTATTCGCTAGAAGATAAGCCAAGGCACCTATAAACGCATCGCCGGCACCAGTGGAGTCAACACTTTGGACGGCAGGACATGTAAGGAAAATACAATTTGAATTTTTTGCAAGATATAAAGCCCCCTCGGCGCCTAAGGTTAAAACCACGCTGTTGCAACCTTTGGATATTAAGGCGTGCGCGGCCGCTTCTGCCTCTCTTAAATTACAATAACTTAATTTTTTGCCTATTGAAGGAAAAGCAATTACTGTTTTGTAGTAACTGGTAGTCCAGTAAATTCTGAAGCTTCCGTTTCATTGACACAAAAAATAGTTGGTAATTGGAGTAATTTAGGGTCGTACTGTCTCAAAGCAGGCGCTCCATTTAAAATTGATATCTGTAAAAAAAAATGTAGCTATTTTGTGACAAACAAAAAATGGAACTACCCCTTTTGCCAACTGCATGGCCTTTATGGCAACTTTAGGTGAAGTTTCAAGTTGCATGACCACAACACCAGCCGAAATTATGTCATTTTTGGCCAATTCGACATCTTCAACGCTCAATTCTTTATTAGCACCTGCTACAATAACAATTTGATTATCACCAATTTCAGAAACGGTAATTTGTGCGATTCCGCTGGAAAAATTCGGCGTTTTTTTCACGTATTTAGTCTCAACATTTTGATCTTTTAAATTGGCGATATATCTTTCACCCCATACATCATCTCCCACCTGAAATTTTTTTATAAAATGGGGGCAAAATGTTAGTTTACGTACTTACTCTGGCAATTAGAGTGGTTTTACCCCCTAGCTTGGCTGCAGCGACGCACTGGTTGGCCCCTTTGCCTCCAAAATTTGTAACGAATTTGGTGCCATGAATGGTTTCGCCTTTTTTAGGTAAACGCGGCGCGTAACTACAAATAGAGATGTTTTTGCATTTTTTTGGTTATGTATTTACCTAACGAAATCTATCATGCAAGAACCAACAACGACAATGGAATCGGACATGTTTAGTGTTATCTTATCCTATGTTATCTATATGTAACACTAAAACTGGAGTATATTTTATTTGAAGATAAACAGGAAGTGTCATGTTTAGTAGGTTCTAACCTCAGAATAATAAAGCAATAGTCGGGGAATTAGCGCGAATTAAATACTGTTAAATACGAATTAATCCATTATTTCGTGTTATTTTTATGAAAACGAATTTGAGTTTTATTTGGATTTAAAATTATTATTTTCCCCATATTTTTAATCAGAAGCGCCGCCTAACGGTCATCTGTCAACTTGTTGCTCCTCTCAAGCCCTAACCTTAAAATTTATTTATTTTTCTTCATATAAATATGAGTCATGGCTAAAATTTTTAACGCAATAATTGTGGCGATCTTTGTTTGTTGCTTCAAATATTCGGACGGTAGTGTATGTATTTCGGAAGAAGGCCAGTGCCTTTGTCGAATCAATGAAAATAGTAGAATAGACTTGAACCAAATTTGGGAAAATAGTCTCGTTGATAGCGACAGCTCAGGCAATAGTTTCTATTTTTGGGGATGCAGAGATGGGACCCAAAATATAACATTTAACGGCACTGTGAAATCTGTCACCGGTTCGGTAATTTATTTGTTTTATTAACAGTTGGGTCATTATTTGCTTGATTTTTTCCTAGTTGATTTGGGCGAACGCTTCTGTCGCCAAGCCTTTAGGATTTAAGAAAGAAATACGATTTCATCTCCTCGACGAGAAAGAAAAGTTTTACGAAATTGTTTACAAAGAGGGGCAAAAGTACGAGCATTTTGTTTTCTTATTCACATTTTTTACTTATTGATTGATAATTGTAGTGTCAAGGCTTCAATTCACCTCGTTTGTACTCCTGAAGACACGTTTATTAAAATTCTGAATGCAAACAGTACAAATGTAAGTTGCTTCAAAAAAAGTGTAATTTTACTAATTTAATTGTAGCCCCAGTTAGCGTTAGGTTCGCCTCATGCTTGTGTTATAACTGAAAAGACGGGTCTGAGTACGGGTTCAGTCCTCCTTTTAATATGCTTTATTTCGTTTGGGATCTACTTCATTGGAGGAATGCTCATTTTGTATTTCATGAGAGGTGCAAGAGGGCTGGAAACGATTCCAAATATAGATTTTTGGAGAAGTTTGCCAGGATTAGTGAAAGTAAATTCACTTCACTTTATTGTTTTGTCACAAATGTTTACCTTTCTTTTCTAGGATGGCGTAATTTTTCTTTTCAGTGGCTGCAGTGCCAGTTCTATTACAACACCAGAAACTTACGACAGAATTTAGCGATATTTTTTTAGGTGTTTTGCGACTGAGTGATTTTTGTGTTTGTATAAATTTATAAAATAAAGTTACTTTAAGTAAATCGTTTTTCTTTACTTTAGCTAGTGCGCCATTACGTAAATTTCAATTTGTATTATTTATTACATTACCGTAATAGAATTCTTATTTACATTGATAAACAATGACCTTGCATTTGAATGTTATTTTTCACACAGAAACTGCCAGGTTATTGTTTTAATGAAAATCAAATTACGAGATTATAGTGAAGTACTACGTTATTAATAATAATCTATTCTTTTGATTCTTTCAGTGATAATCAAAATCTAATCGCAACAACCAATGAAGTAATATTTACAAATAGTGATATTAGCACTTTTGTTACTACCTGCCTGTAACCTGCTCAATTATCATGTCTCTCCGAAAATTATCCTATTATTTAATCAAAGGTAGTTATTTAAAATAAATCGTAGGTTAATTAATGACCCCCAAACATTTTCAGCGGTTCCAAAACCCAACAGTCGGAATTTCAGTCTACACAAGCTCTCTGAGGACCATCTCATGATACAGAAAACATGTAGAGAATTTGCCGAACGTGAATTAAAACCAATCGCTGCCCAGTTAGACCGAGAACATAAATTCCCCGAGAAACAAGTAGTAAAAATTCGAGAAAAAATCAATTAACTGCTGTGATTTTTAGATTAAACAATTGGGGCAGTTAGGATTGTTGGCCATAAGTGTGTCAAAGGAATACGGAGGTTCGGGTCAAGATAATTTAGCTTTGGCGGTGGCTGTTGAGGAAATCGCACGAGGGTGTGGGGGCACCGGCGCAATTGTTTCGATTCACAATTGTCTTTACTCCAATCTGCTTAACCGATTGGGGACAGAGCAGCAAAAGGAGAAATTCTTGTGCCCCTTTATAAGGGATTCAGAATTGGGATGTTTCGCACTGAGTGAACCTGGTTGGTATTTGGTATTTAAATTTTAGATATGTAATGAGGGGATTTAGATGCGGGTAGCGACGTTGGGGCAATGTCAACCACTGCAGTAGCCGATGGTGACTGTTACGTCCTCAATGGGACTAAATCATGGGTCACCAGTGGCCCTGTGGGCAAAGCAGCTATTGTTTTTGCCACAGTTGATAAACAGTTGAAACACAAAGGTATAACAGCTTTTATTGTGCCTTTGCCCTCAGAAGGGCTCACTTTGGGTAAAAACGAGGATAAGTTAGGGATCAGGGCTTCGCCGACTTGTAATCTCATTATGGAGAATGTTGTGGTGCCTAAAAGTAACGTCATTGGTATGTAAATAGCTTAAATAGTATAAAAAATAAATTGGGGGTTGAAGGTAATGTCGGAGATGGGTTTGTGATAGCAATGACTCAGTTAGATTTTGCAAGGGTGGGAATTGCGGCTCAAGCCCTGGGAATAGCTCAAGCCGCTTTGGAAGTTGCTGTAAATTACGCAAGTCAGCGAAAGTCGTTCGGACAAACAATCAACCAATTCCAGGCTGTTAAAGTAACTTAAATCATTTTCCTAAATCATTTTACTAAGTTATAATTCCAGTTGCGGTTAGCGGATATGGCTGTAAAATTAGAATCAGCGCGTTTACTAGTTTGGAGGGCCGCAGTCCTGTGTGATGAGCCCCAAAGGTCGACAAAAGAATCATCAATGGCAAAACTAGCGGCAAGTGAAGCTGCCACTTTCATCACTCATGGGGCTATACAAATTTTAGGTGGCATGGGTTATATTACCGATATGCCGGCAGAAAGGCATTACAGGGATGCGAGAATTACGGAAATTTATGGAGGGGTTAATGATATACAGCGGTTATTGGTCGGGGATAAAATAATCAAGGAGTATCAAATTTAAAGCATTTAAAATTTGTGGTTATATAATGTTTGAGATTATGTGCAAGGTGCAAGTGGTGAGTGATTTTATTGATAAATTTATAAGCAAAGTGAGATGTTTTATATTTTTCTAATTCTCAACAAGCGTAATACTCCATCAGTTATTGTTTTTTGGTGATATATAAGGCGGGTATGTTGTTTTGATTGAAAGTGAGGTTATGTCATTTATTTACAAACATGGATTTTACATAATAAATTTATTGTGATGGTTGTATAATAAGTATTTATAGATTATTTAATATTATTTATATAAAAACAATGAATTACGGTTCATTTTGGGCTTGAGACGAATTCAAGTCTTCGGTACTTTTGTGATAAATTGTAACGTCCTGGAATTTCGAATTCGGGACTTTAAAATCGTAGCTCACAATATTCCGGTCAAAGGGAAACCCGAAAGCGTAATTGTCGATATAATTCATTCCGGTGCCAACCCGGTGGAAGTAATAGTCCTGTTGGGCCTCCTGGCGTCCAGGGGCCTGATAAGGATTGATGATCACATAAAATTGGAAAATTTGGCCTTCCCGTTTGCCTTTGGGCAATAAAAGTCTGTTTGGAAACCCATAGAAAGCTTCACTTGAGTCTAATTGGAGACTTTCCGTGTTGTCAAGGGCCCCCAGAATTTTTTTGTACAAGTCTCTGTAAGTAGTTTTGTCAGGGACGTACCAGTAAAAGTCTCGTGAGGTGCGCTCTATCACATTTTGCCCCGCTTGGAGTTTATATCTGAAGGTGTCCAACTCGACGAAATTGAGACGTTTTTCGGTCATGGATAATTTACGGCCGTATTCGTCGTATTTGGGACCTAGGAACAGTCTCACGACTGCATCGTTAACCTTGTCGGAATTGACGTAGATCTTGAGGGTGAAAGGCTTGTGGTTGAGTCTCTGTTGGCGCACTTTTACTTTGAAATTTTCCCATTGGAAATACGGAGGAGTGTAAACGGCGTTAGCCACATCTGAATCGAAATAATCAAAGTAGGTAAAAAGTTTATCAGCGTCGATTTTCTCGATTTTCACACCCGGAAAATTCAATTCGTTGTACGTATAAGGGGGCAAATAGACCTTGTATTTGAGAAATTGCAATAGAACTTTTTTGTAAAATTGATAGAAAGCTGGGTCTCTTAACGCGGTTTCAAAGTGTTCAAGAACCGAAGGTGCTACTTTGTACTTGTCCAAGGGTTGGTAGGAGTACCCTAAAAGGTGACGTCCGAAAATGTCCCAAGGACCGTAATAACGGGGGTTGATAGAGTCCGGATTTGACTCAATCATGTTTCCCAAAATATTAATCTGGTCTGAGCTGTACAAATCGACCAATTTGCCACTTTTCTGGAAATCGTAATTTTATAAGAGGAGAACTTTCAAGAAGACTTACCGTAAAAGCAAAACCTGAGTCAATAGTGTCACTGATTCGTCGTTCGAAGTCCTGTACTCTGGTGTAGGAGTAGCCGTAGGCACTTTTGTATGTCCAAGATTGGCCAAAATTGCTCCAGGTTTCACTGAGAGGAGCATAATTTGGCCTATTGGGAAAAGCAAGTCCTGTGGGGTAGCGCAATGAAGAGTAGTAACCATACTTGAAGGGCTCGTCGTAATTGAAAAATTCAATTTCGCCAAAATCGTTCGAGAGTCGTTCTAGGTAGTACCTGGCTAGGAGTTGTTGGTATAAGTAATAGTATTGTTCCCCCCGACGGTCATTTTTCAACTTAAACTCCTCCCCATCCATCCAGAACGGATAATAGATGTGGCAATAGTAGTAAAATGAATTCAAGCCGATGTCTTCCAAGAAATATGAAAGCGATTGTTCCTTGTTCAAGTTCAAGTAATAACCCGAATAATTTGAGTAAATCGTGTAGGTTTTAGTGCCCCCATTGTACGCCTGTTTGTACCGTTGAGCCTTCTCGAGGTCTTCACTATTGAAGAAATAAAACGGATAAATTTCGTAAATCGGTGGCAGGATGAAAGTAAAAGTATCATCACGGTGGACCAAAGCGGTGGAAAATGCATACAAGAATAGCCCCTCGTTCAGGTTATTCCTCGCCCAAACTGCAGTTTTATACAACGTGTCAAAATCCCTGGCATAGTAGAACAATTTGAAGAGACTTATTGCTTGTAACCGGTGTTCGTAGTAAAAAATTGAAAAGATTTCGCCTTGAGGGAGCAACCCCAACTTGTAGAAAGACACGAATTGTTTAACAGCAGTGGAATTGATATAAGCGTCTACGTTTGCTTCGATTGAGTAACTTTTCGAGATTTTTTGCCGATTTTCGTTGAAGTCGGGTTGGTTGACATTGCGAAAAAGGTCTAAAAGGTCGCGTTGACGTTCGAGGAAAAGCTTGTCGGCTGAAGGAAACGATGTTATTTCTACAAAAGGTAAAATTGTCTCTACTTACAAACTTTGAATTTGCGCTGACCGACTCCGTATTCTTGAAAGGAAAAAATGGTGCCCCAAAGGCACAGGAAGATGACCACAATCTTCATCGTGAAGATGAAGATTGATTCAAACTGTGCGTTTTATATTGATGAGCTTGCATTTAACCTTTGCATTATCATGTTTACCAACAGTGGGTATGTATTTTTTTTTGAAGTTTAGTGGGTTTATTGACTGGATTGTTTTGTGATTAGTTGTAGAAAAAAGAGTGAATACAATAGAGGAAATTGTGTGATAGGGAATTATTATTACATAAAATTATTTCATAACAGTATTAGTAAGTTTTAATTATGGCACGTGATTAGCGATTAGATCTTTAAAACTTTGGGTCAATTTTTATGATGAAAGTTTTTTTAAGCCAAATAATTGATGGAAGAAATAGTAATTTAGTTTAATTTTTTGGTGAGTTTTTGGAGAGAAATGAGACAACAGTTTATAGTAACAAAGTTTAGTTATTGAATACATTGAGATTAACAAGTTTCGGAAACACCAGCGACCTAAAAACGCTGCTTTGGTGCGTGGCCTTAACTTTGGGCAAATGCGCGACTTTATCGCGAATATCTGACCTCGCAAGATCACCTCTCAGACTCAACAGTCGTAATAAATGGTCTTCGGTGATATCGGGATACTTTTCAACAATTCTATGTAGTTCAAAGGATAACATATCATCGTCGCTTTTTAATACTTCCGTTAACAAAATGACACTCTCAAAAGGGTCATCGCCTTCTAAACTACACAATGTGTCTAGTAATTTTCCTAATTGTTTGGCCTCTTTCACGATTTTTCCACTAGCTTGGACGCTCTCTTCGTAGGTTTTAAAAGTGACTTTTTTCGATAGTAATGCGGTTAAGTAGCGTTTAGAGACCAAAGAGCGGGCTTGGTGGACAATGAACTTGTAATTGGGTTCACTGAGACGATTATAGTCTTGAAAATAGTCATCGAGAGTTGCACATATTGTGTCCACGGGGAGGGAAGTACCCAACCAACGGGGGGTGAATAATTCATCAAAGTGTTTGTCCAAATCTAAGAACAATTCTTCGAGTAAAAAGTCACCGGAGTCGTTTCGTAATTGAATGAAAGTTGTCCTCAATCGGTTAAAATTCTCACCGAGTGCTGGGGGAGATGAGGGAGTCCAATACTGTTTTTCCAACTGAGACCCCAAATCGGCCAGTTGAAGACAATTATTGACAATCATAATCATATATTGGGTGAAATACGGGACCTGTTTTCGGTCTTCGAAATATTTATTTTTAAATTCGACAACTGCTTTCCGATACATGTCTCCGTAATTTATGACTTGTCCTATGCTCAAAATTAGGACTTTGCACGTCATTTCGTCGCTTATTGTTTTACATACTTGTAGATTCTGGTCGATCATTTGGAATATTATAATGGGAGCTGCAGTTCGGGTATAATTATCGGAGTTTGGTTCAATATTGGATCTCCATTCTTGCTCTTCTGAATTTAAAGTGTTTCGCATCCATTCTCCGTAATTTATTTCAATGTTTCGCAAATAATCGGCTTCGAGAGTCTCCATAACGGCTTGGGGGAGCAAAGGGTCTAAGTGTTTGGTATATTCGATTAAATCAGGGTGACCTAGCAATTCAGCGCCTTGGTAAGTCTTGCTAACCCATGACAGTATTGTAACGTATTCATTCCCTTGTATTCCGTTTTGAATAACTTCTTGTAAGTGTCGGGACAAGCAGTGGTGGTACATTTGGATGTATTTATCGATAATTCCATATCTCGGAGGGAAGCAGGGGACACATAAAGTTTTAACGACTCGTAAATCTTCCAAAATTAGTTGTCGCGTTAATTCTAAGTAGCGTATGAGCCAATGTTTGTTGTCTTCGCGTTCGTCCACTTGTGTCCCTTCAATTCTGGTAGCCACCGACTTTTCTAACACTTCGAATGCCATTTCTTTCCACTTTTTGGGCCGTCCAGGGGGCAGGAAACCGGTTTGTTTCGCCTGTTTTAATGCTTCTTGATCGGTTTTTTCCTCTCGTTCGATTATCCGGAGAGCTGTGACAATCACAGTTGGTTCTTTTCTCACTGTATTCAGTGTACGCGACAAAATTAACCTCAATTGTTTTTCTAATAAATTCGATAAAGTTTCAACGTCGGCAAAATACGCCTTAAGCATCGATTTATCATGCGGCGACTGATTCGGTAATTTATGCAATTCGTAAAGCAAATCATCACGAGACATTTCCAAATCCCTCAAACACTGGTGTGTATGGAGGAGCTTCCCTTCATTTATCCACTGTTTGGTCTTTTCCACACTTTCTGGCACCGTAAAAATGTGTTTCAAATTCTCGCGCGCAGTCACATATTGCGAATGTCGCATATTTTCGTCCCGTACTTGATTCAGTTTGGTGCACAACTCGGGGACTTCGTTAAATAAAGAGAACATTTTTTTGATGCTCGTGTCAATCTCGCGGACGTCTTCGAGGCAACAATGGAGTTGGTTAAGGCCCACGCGGACTCCGTCGAGTTGTTGCTGCATTGCGGACTTTAGGAGGGCCTCTACGGAGTTTTTCTTACGTGTGAGACGGCGTTTCAAGTGATCAACTTTTTCCAATTGGCCTGGTCTTTGAAACATGTTGATTACGTGCGCCGTGGCCGAGGCTTTAGCTGTGGCTTCTAATTCACGCATATTTGATTTTGTAGTGGTCATTGTGGGCTGTTTTTAAGGGGCGAATTGACATGTCAATGAACCTAACCTAAACTGACAAGTTTGACTTTTGGATATCTAAAATCCGTAGTGTCAACAGGTGTATTATTGGTTGTCTAACTCAAAGAGAATTTGTATTTAAAATAATTTAAAAACCGGAAAAATTGGTGTTGCACGTGATGTTCACGTGCTCAATGACGATAAGTTATATCATTACATGTGTAATAATGTGGATTTTTGTTTGATTTGACGTTTGATAAAATTTGACGTTGTTGGTTTTGTTTCACGGCGACGCCGTCAAAAAACGTGATCAGCACGTCACAGTCACTGATTTTCGACGTGAAAGTCTTTTAAATGACCTAGACGAGACGAACCCAAAGTAAGTCGCCCTCTACTCTCAGGAGAACATACAAAATCTATTGATATTATCCAGTTTTTAATTTATTATCACAGAAGATGTTGCGCACAATTGTTGTACGAAGTGATTTGGCGAAAAGCACTCTCAGAAAAGTTGTCCGGTCAAATATTGTCAGAACTTTGAGTGTAGAATGCACAAAAAGGCGAAATAATCACAGGTAAGGAGTTACCTTGATTGGGCTTAATTTTTTACATAATCAGATTATTCTATTTTCGTTAAACCAGTTTACATAATCATAACCTCACTTTTTCATTTTGTACTTTCATGTGTAACGTTGTGCAAATTATAGATCGCTTCTCCTGAGAGAAAATAGGGCACTGCAATGGCAAGGCCCTTCGGTAAATTTCTTCCGGCGTTATGCAACCGATTACCCTCCACACACCAAAGTCCTCCTACCTGCCCTTTCTCCAACCATGGAGTTGGGGACAATCGTCAGTTGGGACAAAAAAGAAGGCGACCGGCTAAACGAAGGAGACTTATTAGCCGAAATCGAGACTGATAAAGCCACCATGGGCTTTGAAACCCCCGAGGAGGGCTACCTCGCAAAAATTCTCATCCCCGCGGGCTCTAAAGACGTGCCCATTGGCAAATTAGTGTGTATTATTGTGGAAAATGAGGCCGACGTGGCCGCTTTCAAAGACTTCAAGGTGAGTTGATTTTTAAATATTTGACAAGTTTGTTTACAAATGATAATAGGATGATGGCGCCGCCGCTGCGCCGCCTAAACCCGCTGCTGCTCCCGCGCCGGAAGCCCCTGCGGCCGCCCCGACGCCGCCCCCCGTGCCAGCGGCTCCCGCGCCACCGACGGTGCCACCGCCAGCAGCGGCAAGTGATCGTGTTTATGTCAGTCCAATGGCGAAGCGACTAGCCGAGCAACGTAACATTCGTTTACAGGGCAAGGGGACGGGTCTTTTCGGGTCCGTAACGTCGTCCGATCTTGATAGTATGGCTGCCGGGGCTCCGGCAGCGGCGGGTGCGAAGGCGCCGCCTCCAGGACCGGCTAACGTGCCGAGCGGGGCCCCCTATGTCGATATTCCGGTGTCAGGAATGCGCGGCACGATTGCTAAAAGACTGCTGCAGTCTAAGCAGAACGTTCCTCATTATTATCTGACTATTGAATGTAATGTTGATAAGTTGTTGAAACTGAGAAGTCGATTTAATAAGAAGTTTGAGAAGGAGGGTGTGAAGTTGAGTGTGAATGATTTTATTATTAAAGCGGTGGCGTTGGCTTGTAAGAAGGTGCCGGAGGCGAATTCTGCCTGGATGGATACTGTTATAAGACAGTGAGTTTCAAGTTTAACTTGTGAAAAATTGAAATTGATGAAACGATTTACAGATACTCTTCAGTGGATGTGAGTGTGGCAGTGTCAACAGACCGCGGCTTGATAACCCCCATCGTCTTTGGAGCAGACGGGAAAGGTGTCATAGATATCAGTAAAATAGTTAAATCGTTAGCAGCAAAAGCTCGCGACGGTAAACTTCAGCCACAAGAGTACCAAGGAGGCACTATAAGTATTTCAAATTTGGGAATGTTTGGAGTTGACCAATTCAGTGCCATAATAAATCCACCACAAAGCTGCATTTTAGCAGTTGGTACCACTGCCAAGCGTTTAGTACCCGACGAGTCGGAAAAAGGGTAGGATAATTATTTCAATTCAAATTCAAATATTTATAATTTGATTTTAGATTCAAGGAATCCCAATTTATTTCGGTGACGTTGAGCAGCGATCACAGAGTCGTTGATGGAGCTGTTGGTGCTCAGTGGCTGAAATGGTTGCGCCAGTTCTTAGAAGATCCAGAATCGATGATCCTTTAAGTTATTGAAATCATACATATTTGTTAAGTTTCTCATTTATCATTTTCGTGCCGTGTTTTCGAATTAAACATAGAGAAGACCTGAAGTTAAGGTCTCTGTTGGTTTAAAGAAGAATTCTTCCATCTGTATAATGTTGCATTTACGATAAGATTTGTAGTGGAACTTATACCAACAGATTTAGTTCGAGAGACAGGTAATCATCCAAACATTGTGTTTCATGAAGACTTTCATTGCTGTTTATATAAAAAGTTGTAATTCTTTGTTGAGCAAATGTATTTATGTATTTAAGGATAAATAAACTAATTGTACATAGGATTCGCTTTAATCTTTGACATTCATAAATAAATTTTTGCTTAATTCATTAGCAGGCATTGAGACCACTCTAGAAATTTTGTAAATATCTGGGTGCAGTTACAATGATCTACAGGTCTGTGGATAGATCTACAGGTCTGTAGATAGATCTACAGGTCTGAAGATAGATCTACAGGTCTGTGGATAGATCTACAGGTCTGCAGATGGATCTACAGGTCTGCAGATGGATCTACAGGTCTGTAGATAGATCTACAGGTCTGTAGATAGATCTACAGGTCTGTAGATAGATCTACAGGTCTGTAGATAGATCTACAGGTCTGT